>NC_140168.1:40264755-40277386 GCF_963971535.1 Notolepis coatsorum | reverse complement strand
ACACCACAAATATGTAGGCAGTGAGAGTTCAAGTGTCAGTAAAAGGTCTCATGACCTAAGTGGGTTTTCTCTCCACATCATATATAAAAACCCAGCTATTTACCACTTGACTTTTCTATTTCTTCATGGAAGGACCTTAATGGATCTTATATGTTGGTTTCCTTGACAGGGGGATCTGTACTGTTAGCTGTGCTTAACTCAACCCCCCGGGCAGAGATTGGTAAACGCGATGAGTTGAGGTGACAAGGAAACATGAGTAAATACCCTCAAATCGGCCTCCAGCCAAAACAACAGAGAGAGAGAGAGAGAGGAGAGAGAGAGAAGAGGGAGAGAGAGAGATAGAGAGAGAGAGAGAGAGAGAGAGAGAGAGAGAGAGAGAGGGATACAGTGCATAATCATTACAGTATGTAGAACACAGAATTAACATAATGTACAAGGTGATTCACAAAAACACACACACACCCATCCAGGACTAAGGCTCTCCTTAACGGAGAACAGTTTCATTACTGATGATTTATGAGTTAAAGAGACCAGGGAGGCCTATAGGTAAAAACACTCTAGAAGAGCGAGACAGAACAGGTCTAAAAGCCTGCAGGTCTGAATCCCCATGCAGTTTTGACCTATAACCCTGGGTTTTCTGGTTTGAAATGGGACAGTAAAAAGAAAAAAGACAAAACAATGACTTATTCAAAAGTGCTCAAATCATAGTTATATTAATTAATCTTTGAGATAATTAATCCTTGTCAATCTTCTCTATCACTGATGATCGCATACAATGGAGACGGATGAGTTTTATGGCTGCAGTTATCTGTCCCATATAATTATGTAGCGTAATAACTGGACGGCCTAGAGGAGTAAAAGATACCCACACCCCCCCCCGCCCCACACGCACACACACGCACACGCACACAACACACACACACACGCACACACAACCAATGAGCGTTACGCTTGGATTATAGCTATAAAACGAGGGACTCCCTTTGAGATAAAGAAGACATTTTCATGGGGAAATTGAGTTTGGAGGTTAGCTCCAGTGCTGCGCCCCCCCCCCCCCCCCCATCGCCAACCTTCTCGTTTACAACATCGGTTTCAAAATGTCGCCGTCTGCTTTGGGTCACTATAGATTAGGAATGTCTACAGTTGACCTTCCATTACATTTGAAATGTCATTTGTATCAATTGTAGTCTCTCAGCCCTTTTCCTGGAAGCGAGTTGTAAAGATTACTCCAAGACAGAGACACTGGCTAACAATCACCACTTGGTTGCGTCTGTATCCTATAGTAACCCTTCTCCAACAGGAAGGGATTGGTCTCACGCGGTTCTCTTATTAGACCTTCTGTGACGGAGCACAGGGGTATTAATATCCAGGTTCTTTCAATAAAACATACCAGGGTTGTCTTTGACTAAAGGAATTCATAGTCGGCTAGTAGTCATAGGACTTTGTCGACAGATGGATTAGTTGATTCAATAAACAAATCTGTAAAATTGTGTTTCCTGCTTGTAGTCTACAGAAGGACCAATTTGAATCTAACGCTTGCCAGAGACGTGCTCATAACATCTTTCAGGGAATAACTAATTTAGCAATGATAAAAGCATAAAAAAAATTACTAAACCCATTTACAAAGTTTTGGTAAAACCGACCAATCAATCAATCGATCAATCATTGGTTCCCAACCATAACCAAAAGAAAAACGGGGATGCAGCTTTTGCAAATTATGCACCAAAGCTATGGAACACACACATTAAGGATATTAGAGATATTCGGGATGTGAGGGCTGTGTGTGTGTGTGTGTCATGAGCAGATAATAGGGACTCTTAAAGTTATACGTAAAACGAATAACCACAAAACTGCTTACTACGCAGACGTTTTAGGAGAAGGGGAAAAATAAACAACACAAAACAACCTTTACAGGTGAAAGCCTCAAAATGAGTATTTAAGAAAATAAGTAAAGTACAAAAAAACAGGACGACACTCATTAAAGAGGTATTGTAGAAAGAATAAATAAGCCACAAAGGCAACTCCTAAAAACTGTTTATATTGAAAACATAAAACAATAAACCTCCACCAAGGGAGTTTATGTGCAAAGGACAGTTCAAAAAGAACAAAAGAAAACACTACCATAAAGGACTCACCCTCTATAAAGTAAAGTGTAAACTAAGCCAGTAGCCGAAAACAAGATGGCTACAAAAGAAGGCTAAATGCTGAATAGGGCAGCACTACACTTAAATATAATGAGCCTGACCAAACGTATAGCCAGCACAAGGAAATTAATTAGCAGTTGACACTGCGAGATCCAAACTTAAATAGACTCAACAAGGCCATAGGCACAGCTGCACTGCATCAGGTGCAATCAAGCCCACACACCTGCCAACCCATGAGGCAATTAACCACAGGCACCAGGGATTGACAGCTATCCCTCACGCGTCAATACTTTTACCAACTAACTTGCATTTTTCCGCGATCTGATAGGCCACTGACGTTTCTGGTCATGTGACATCTGCGCCAATCGTGTGACGCCTGTTATCACTGGTTAAGCTTAGGCACTCTTTCGAAGTTGGTTAAGGTTAGAGTTTGTCTTAGAGCAGGGCGATATAACACCAGCCCTGATTCCAAACTCTAACCTTAACCAACTTCGAAAGAGTCGCCTAAGCTTAACCAGTGATATAACTAGGCGTTAGGTAGTTTGCAGGCTGTTAGAGGCGGAAATAGGCGCAGAAACAGGCGTCACGTGATTGGCGCACATGTCACATGACCAGAAACGTCAGTGGCCAATCAGATCGCAGAACGCGAACGCGGAACTGGAAGTTTGTTGGTAAAAGTATAGACACATCCCTCACAGAAAGGTGAAATAAGGCAAAAACCATGACAAGGGAGGCTAGATCACCAAATAAGTAAACAAAAAATTGCTTTTTAATACACTGCCACTTTTTTATTGATTCCATCCTCACTATTATTATTGTACTGTAAATGAGAGCTATTTTATTGTACTGCACTATTTTATTCTGTCTATTTTATGCTAATTCAATAAATAAATGTTTATGATTATTGCACAATAAATGAGCGCTATTTTATTGCACTGCTTTATTGCACTTGTCTATTTTATACTCATTTTGCACTTGATGCATTGCTTTTATCTTGTCGATTCTCTGCTCATATATGTCTATATCTATCCACATTTTATGTCTATTTTATGTCTACTGTGGCAACCCCAAGCCACCCCTGGGCTTGGTGATTGATGGGCGCTATGTGGCGACCCAATGGCTGGGCGCTGCCCATGTTTGGGCGTCCGCTTCCGGACGCACCTGTCACTAAAGACCCATCAGAGTGATTACGTGATTAGCGAATCACGGCGCGGTGCGCCTGTTGGGGAGGGGGGACTTAATGGAGCCGAGGAGCCTCCTCTCTGTCCCCCGTAGCAGCGCAAGGCAAAAGGCCACAGAGCGGAGACGCCGCCCGGCCGACAGATACCCGCCAGCAAACCGTTATTATTTGACTAGAAAATAAAGAGCATGATTTTGGGAACTGCAACCTGTCTGTGTGTTGTTTATTCTGCCACCCCTACACCTGGAATTGCCACAGTGGTGGAGAATGCGGGCATAGTCTACTGGCAATCAGGGGTGCGGAATAAACAACAATAGACTTTATCGAAGTAGAATAAAAGAAATTAAAAAAATATATATTTAATATCGGAAAAAGCATGGACGCGCTGGTGCAGCAGCTCGTACAGGCGAGCATGGAACAACAGACCCGGCACGAAGAGGCCCTGCAAGAACAGAGGAAACAGACGGGGATGATCCACGCGGAGCTCCAGCGGATGGCCTCTCACCGGCGGGAGGAAGGGGCCGCCGGGACGCGGCCTAACCCCGGGCGCTTCATCCCCAAGCTGACGGAGCAGGAGGATATAGAAGCCTATCTCCTAGCGTTTGAGCGCACCGCCGGCCGGGAGGGCTGGCCAGAAGACGACTGGGGGGGACTGCTGGCCCCCTTCCTGTCGGGTAATGCGCAAAAGGCCTACCAGGACCTGCCACCGGAGCAAGCCGAGAACTACACTCGGCTAAAGCAGGAAATTTTGTCCCGTTACGGCCATAGTCTGCAGTCCCGTGCGCAGCGGTTCCATGACTGGGTGTACGACGCACAGGCCTCCCCGCGCTCCCAGATGCACGACCTGGTCCGCATAAGCCGAGCCTGGCTAATGACTGACCCCGGAGGGCCCACGGTCTTGGAACGGATTGTTATGGACCGCTTTGTCAGAGCCCTCCCCTATGACACGAAGAAGCAGGCGAGTCAAGCGGACCCCCGCTCCGTGGAGCAGCTGGTGAATATTGTGGAGGCCCACCAGGTAACGCGGGGCGAGGGGAAAAGCCAGAGCGGCCGAGAACAAGGAGGGGTCCCGACGAGCCCAGCCCAAGGGGCCGGGTAGGGAACGCAGGTGATCCCGAACTACCCCGAAGAAGACCGCTGTTCGACCAGGACCAAAGACGCTGCTATGACTGCGGCGAGCCCGGGCATCTCTCGTGGAACTGCCCAGGCCGGGATGTGTCCATGCCGTCGGCGGCAGCTTCAGACCCCCGCGGAAAGACGTGCAATTATGGCGCAGCCTGTTGGGCCCATAAGGAAACATCGGCGACACTTTTACCCGTGCGCGTCAACGACAAAGATGCCGTAGCGCTCCTGGACTCGGGTAGTGTCATAACGCTGGTTCAGCCCCATTTGGCACACTGCGACGCAGAGGCTCCGCAAGTGTCAGTGTCCTGTGTGCACGGGGACACAAAGTTGTATCCTACAGCGCAGATCACCTTGACAACCACCAAGGGGGTCTGCTCGATGACAGCCGGCGTCATACCTAACCTGCCGGTAGCGCTGCTGATTGGTCGAGACTGCCCCCTGTATCGCCAGCTGTGCTCAGCCGTCATCTCCCCGCGCACCCCACCCTCTGCGGGTAAACCGAGGAAGAAGAAAGGGTTACGTCAGCCGAAGGTGTGTGCTCTGAACGTAACGGGGAGTGAGACTGAGACGGCATCAGATGTAGGTGACGACGCGCCGGAACCCCTGAATATACCGGGGAGTGAGACTGAGACGGCATCAGGTGTGGGTGACGACGCGCCGGCGCCCCAAGCGGGCCCCGAGACGGATAGCAGTGACGAGGACCCATTTGCGGAGTTCCCCCAGGCGGACGAGGTGGGGAGGGACCTGGCGGGTCAGTTCGGAACGGCCCAGCTGGAAGACCCAAACCTAACGCAGGCCCGGGCGAATATCAAAACCATAGATGGAAATCCGGTGGAGGGGGTGAGTAACCTGTCATATCCCCACTTTGCAATAAAAAGACAATTGCTGTACCAAGTCATAAAAAAGAATGATGAGGTTAGAGATCTATTGCTGGTGCCGAAATTCTTTATTCCCACTGTACTCCAGCTAGCGCATTCACATATCCTCGGAGCGCACCTGGGCGTGGACAAAACCATGGAGCGCATAAGGGCGCGTTTCCATTGGCCGGGCATGAAGAGAGCGGTAGAGGACTACTGCAGGAGCTGCCCAGAGTGTCAACGCGCAGCACCAAAGGTACAATATAAAAATCCTCTGATCCCGCTGCCCATCATTGAGACCCCATTCTCAAGAATTGCCCTCGACGTGGTGGGCCCTCTAGTTAAATCGTCCCGAGGCCACCAGTATATACTGGTAATCATAGATTATGCTACCCGTTACCCCGAAGCCATCCCGTTACGCACGGTGACGGCCAAAATTGTGGCACGGGAGCTCTTTCATTTGTTTAGTCGGGTGGGAATTGCCGACTCTATTCTCACTGATCAGGGCTCGTGCTTTATGTCGCGGGTCATGAAAGAAATGTGCAAACTGATGAAAGTGGAACAGCTGCGAACCTCCATATACCATCCCCAGACGGATGGGCTGTGCGAGCGCTTCAACAAGACCCTAAAAAGCATGCTAAGGAAGGTGATGGAGAAGGATGGGAAGAATTGGGATCAGTTGTTGCCCTTTCTGATGTTCTCTGTGCGTGAGGTCCCACAGGCTTCCACTGGCTTCTCGCCATTTGAGCTGCTCTACGCCCGCAAGCCGCGGGGTCTCCTGGACATCGCAAAGGAGATTTGGGAGGAACAGCCGTCGCCCCACCGGTCTCTCATAGAGCATGTGCAGGTAATGAGAGACAGGATGAAGGCGCTCTGGCCAGTGGTGAGAGAGCATATGCAACAGGCCCAAGACGCACAGAAGCGCATTTATGACCGGGGCGCACAGCCACAGGAGTTTAATGTGGGGGACCGGGTCCTAGTGCTGGTACCGACAGCAGAGTGCAAATTCCTAGCCAAATGGCAGGGACCCTACGACATAATCGAGAAAGTGGGTCCCGTCAACTACAAGGTCCACCAGCCCGACCGTAGGAAGCATCGACAGTTATACCATGTTAACCTGTTGAAGAAATGGCATGCCCGGGATGTGTTGCTCTCGCCCCCCCCTCTTCCCCCTTTTGCGCAGCAGGTGGCAGAGGCGGCCGATGTTCCCATCGGGGAACAGTTGTCCCCGACCCAACGGCAGGAGCTTCGGGAGCTGGTCCAACAGAACCGGGACGTGTTTTCGGCCACGCCGGGCCGCACCACATTGGCCCAGCACCACATCATTACCAGCCCGGGAGACAAGGTAAAGCTGAAGCCCTATCGTATCCCAGAGGCAAAAAGAGAGGCAGTCAGAAGAGAAGTGCGGGTCATGCTGGAGATGGGAGTGATTGAGGAGTCTCATAGCGGGTGGTCCAGTCCAGTTTTAGTGCCGAAACCCGACTCAACAACCAGGTTCTGCAATGATTTCAGGAAGCTTAATGACATTTCAAAGTTTGACGCCTATCCCATGCCTAGAGTGGATGAGCTCATTGACAGACTGGGCCTGGCCAGGTTTATCACGACACTAGACCTAACGAAGGGTTATTGGCAAGTCCCTCTGGCCCCCGCCTCGAGGGAGAAGACGGCTTTCTCCACCCCAGATGGGCTGTTTCATTATAAAGTTCTCCCGTTTGGCCTGCATGGGGCGCCATCTACCTTTCAGAGGCTGATGGACAGAGTACTACGGCCCCATCGGGAGTATGCAGCCGCATATCTCGATGACATTATCATCCACTCGTCAGATTGGGACACCCACCTCCAAAAGGTGAGAGCGGTGTTGGGTGCCCTCCGGGAGGCGGGTCTCACCGCCAACCCAAAGAAATGCAGGCTGGGACTAGAAGAGGCAGAGTACCTGGGGTTCACAATAGGCCGGGGCAATGTAAAACCGCAGAAGAGGAAAATTGATGCGATAAGGGAGTGGCCTCGCCCTTTAACCAAGAAGCAGGTCAGGACATTTAATGGGCTAGCGAGCTATTATAGGAGGTTTATCCCTAACTTTGCTGCTCGCGCTGCTCCCCTCACAGATCTGACCCAGGCGCGGCGGCCGTTCACAGTGAAGTGGACACCGGAGGCGGAGGCGGCGTTCGAGGACCTCAAGACTGCCCTCTGTTCGGGACCGGTGCTGATCTCCCCGAACTTCGACAAGGAGATGACGGTACAGACAGATGCATCAGAGGTGGGACTGGGAGCGGTCCTCTCCCAGCAACTGGAGGGTGAGGAACATCCAATTTTATATGTGAGCAGGAAGCTGCTGCCACACGAGCGCAACTATTCTGCGGTGGAGCGCGAAGGTCTGGCAATTAAGTGGGCACTGGAGACGCTCCGTTATTATCTGCTGGGGAGGCGTTTCACGCTGGTGACGGATCACGCCCCCCTCGTTTGGATGGCCAAGACAAAGGGGACCAATGCCAGGGTGACTCGATGGTTTCTGGAGTTGCAATCATTTAACTTTTCTGTCATTCACAGGTCAGGGGTGGCGCATGGCAACGCAGACGCCTTCTCCAGGAAGGATGCCTGTTGGGCGTCGGACGCTCTTCCCCGACGGTCGGAGCTGGAGGTGGGGTACTGTGGCAACCCCAAGCCACCCCTGGGCTTGGTGATTGATGGGCGCTATGTGGCGACCCAATGGCTGGGCGCTGCCCATGTTTGGGCGTCCGCTTCCGGACGCACCTGTCACTAAAGACCCATCAGAGTGATTACGTGATTAGCGAATCACGGCGCGGTGCGCCTGTTGGGGAGGGGGGACTTAATGGAGCCGAGGAGCCTCCTCTCAGTCCCCCGTAGCAGCGCAAGGCAAAAGGCCACAGAGCGGAGACGCCGCCCGGCCGACAGATACCCGCCAGCAAACCGTTATTATTTGACTAGAAAATAAAGAGCATGATTTTGGGAACTGCAACCTGTCTGTGTGTTGTTTATTCTGCCACCCCTACACCTGGAATTGCCACACTACATTACTGCTGTGAAGAACTTTGGGCTGCCATTCTTTTATGAAAGGTGCTATACAAATAATAATACAACACGTGTATTATTATTATTATCATCATTATTGTTATTATTGTTATTATTATTATTATTATTAATTGACCACGAGGGGGCAGCTTTTCAGTGCTTTCTCGGTGTCCTTGTTGAAAATGTCTGAGCCTAAAGTGTGTTAGGTAGGAAGCACCTCTGATTGTCCTGAAGCCGCGCCGGCTGTGAATGAAGGCAGAGCGAGGAACAGACTGACCGCTGGGAGCTCATCGCACCGCGTGTCCTCATCGGAATCACACCCAACACATTAGCTCTCAACAGACCGCCTGTGTCCAGGGTGGACAACACGACGCGCACCACATAACGCCGCGCTTGTTTACGCTCTGAGGTGGGCGGTCGGAAGAGGGAGACGAGTCACCTCCAACCTAATGTGCGTACAAAGTCGGGAGAACGCGGAATGCTCACGCTGAACTTTGCGTTTAAGCAACTACTGTGTCGGTATGCTGATTGGTCTGAAAGAAATGTGTCATGTCAATGTGTTAAATTCATACAATGTTATACATTTAATATTTTTCTATCACCGTATAACGATGTGGGTGGCCATGTTGAAATTACGTCAAATGGCGCTGAGGCTTGAACTGGGAAATCCTACCCGGGTTTGTGACTAGGAACTTGCCATTTTATAAAAGAAATTGTAGTAGGAAGTTGGAATTTCCGACCTCAGAGTTGTAATCGAATGCAGAAATGGACACACCAATATACACACACACACACACACGCACGCACACACACACGCACGCACACACACACACACACACACACACACACACACACACACACACACACACACACACACACACACACACACACACACACACACACACACACTCACACACACACAACATTTGCGTGTTAGTATAGTTAGTGCACATGTGTGTGTGTGTATGTGTGTGTGTGTGTGTGTGTGTGTGTCTGTGCGTCAGCACATACATGCTTCCTACTAAAAACAGCTCCCGTCTAAATACCGCCGTCTCCTCCCGCTCGTTGTGAAGTAAACCTTGAATAAATTGAGCCGAAACGCAGCGTCACTCCTCCGCGGTGAAATCCCGTTAAGCGCGGCCAATGAGCCGAGCGCCTTGCGTAAACAAAACACTGCCCTCTTTCTCTTCTCCTTTTGACAAAATCTCAAAAGACACTCAATCCGCGTGAAGAGACAACAGTGTGTTAGACGGGAGCCTGTGCCAACTGCTGAGGTGCAAACAAAGATGGGGCGCTGGCACAGGCCTCGTGCCATCTGCCTGGCACAGATACGCCAGTCAGCTACCCAACGTAACCCCTTCATGTGTCATACCGGTAAACGGACACGGACCGAACCAGTATTGTTAGAAAACACAAAAAGACATGAAGACAAAGAAAACAACCTTATGTCTTTTACTATTGTGCACTTTGTTACTAAGTAATCTACTATATTACTACCTACTATGCTAAATTATGTCTATACTACTATGCACTCAAGACTGTAGCACTCAAGGGCGGCTACATGGCGTAGTGGGCAAGGCGCTCGCCACGAATGCGGAGACGCTGGGCTCGCCTGTTCGAGCCCAGCGCTCCACATTGCTTTCAGTTTAGCTGGTCGTTCATACTAATACACATTGGCCGTATTAGGGGGTGGGAAACTGATGGGTGGGGATCGGGCGTTGTGGACAGCGACTCCTACAGGTCGGTTGGTGCGCCTGCGCAGTAGAATCAGGAAGTGTCGGGGGCAGCATGAGCCTCCCACGCGTTACTCCTCGCCACTGAGAGATCGAGCTGCGCAGGTGAAAAGATGCGACTGCTGTTACCTCAAGTACCGGAGGGGACTTGTGCTATGTATGACTTAGTCCACATTTCAGCCGGCTTGTGGGAGGCAAGAAACAGCGTTCGTGACAGGGGAGGGTTGAATTGGATGATATGAAATTGGGATGGGAGAAAATATAGAAAAAATGGGAGAAAAAGTGGATAAAAAAAAAAATACTGTAGCACTCAAGTTCAACACTGTTTGACCAACAAGCTTACTTACCCTTACAGTAGCTTCCAGAGTTGTACCCTTCCTGCTGACTTGTTGTACAGAACTTGTAAGTCGCTTTGGGTAAAAGCGTCAGCTAAATTACTGAATAATGTTTGGTTGGCAACAACTTGTAGGAACTGTAGTAAACGAGTTTGACAGAATCCTTAATGTACACAGGACATGTCTTGACAGTCGTAAACAGCCCCTTCATCTATGGCTTAACTCAATATTAAAAAGCTTCATCTCAGCTTGATGAATTAGGCGCTGAGGCTGTTCCTACTGTAAATGGGAGCCTTCCTCCGTGCGCTTGGCGACCTGACATCGAAGTGTCACCATGAAGGCCATGCTGTTCTGGCTCATGCTGCAATAATCCATGTCAAAAGGTGAAACGATGACCATGTGTGTGCTGTATGTGTGTGTGTGTGTGTGTGGGAAGAGCATGCGTGCGTGTGTGTGTGTGTATGTGTGTGTGTGTATGTGTATGTGTATATGTGTATGTATGTATGTATGTGTGTGTGTGTGTGTGTGTGTGTGTGTGTGTGTGTGTGTGTGTGTGTGTGTGTGTGTGTGTGTGTGTGTGTGTGTGTGTATACAGGAGGCTGTGTAATGGTGCAATCTCGTGGACTCTAATGCTTTAACTCAATTGAGGTCGTAATGCAGGAAGCCACTGGACTGAGGCCCATTATTGTTACAGACCAAACTTAACACTGGGATCTTTATACTGGTGACAGAGCTGGACGTTGTTCAGACACAGGGTAGCTACATACTTTATAAGAGATCGTGACTTGCTTTATAGTTGGTAATAAACACTGTACATAGTGACAGTTTGTCTTGGGTACAGTGATGTCATCAGAGTAGCATCTATTTGAGGATTATTATGGATAACATGATAATGGAGCTCCACAGTACCTGCCTCTTCTCTGGTTCTGGAGTACCCCCCCCCCCCCCCCCCCCCCCCCCACCCCATGTTCAAAAAGTAACACAGTAACCTTCACTCCGAGTACAACGTGTTACCATTCTTATTTAAGTAGATTCTATTTTTTACGTACGCATCCTTGAGTAGGATCTTTCTGTACTTTTCCCACCTCTGGTAGCTGCTCGGTGACCTCGGTGACCCGTGGGGTTTCTCTGTTGCCAAGTAAGATAATTGTTGCTAATCATAATTTATGCCAGAGGCTACTATACAACCTGAATCCAGCCCCCCCGCATCGCACCGCGCAACTCTCAACTAAATACCGCTTCTCCCACACTTCCTGTAAGGCTGCGAGGAGGGGGGCTTCCTCACTGGAGAGGTCCTTCAGAGATCCCACACCGCGTTTAGACACGAGAGAATGTAGGTTAACCACAATTACACACCGCCACCAACTTCCTTATTCATTTAGAGGGGAGAGGAGAACAAAAAGTTTCCACTCCGGCTGCTGGAGGGCACGAGAGGAAGCAGGAAGAAAACAAGAGAGGAGTGTGGGGGGGGGCTCTCTCCGGGCTGCAGGGAATGACGCTGCCGCGGCTTAACGAGACGGAACGTGACGTCACAGAGCCAACGGGCAGCACCCGCAGCGGACCACATCGGCCTTGAGATCCTCGAGCAACGCCACGGTAGATCACGGCGTCGTAGATACTATATCTAGATCTGTACATACCCTACTCTTACTAGTTACGCTGCTGGCCAGTATGACTAATACCATACTGTCTTTATACCTGTATCACTGTACATATTATGCTGCAACTCTGTCCATACATTTGACATACAACTGTACATTGCATATTACTGTTACATTGGCACTCTGGTTGGATGACAAACTTATTTTTGTTGGACTGTATTTGTGCTGTATGATCTAATAATCTAATCTAATCCAAATGTTGCAGGAAGTAAGAGAGGAGTGACAAACTACAGTCTGTCGATGCGCCTCTTACTCCGTACTCACTCTGTAGCGCAGGGTGAAGACTGTGGGGTTTGGGATTGGCAAAGAGAAGAGAGTCTAGAGAGAGAGAGGGATGAGGGATGAAGGAAAAGAGAGAAAGAGGGAGACGAGCCACGCCCTGTGCCGTCTCCTGTTGCAGGGTGTACAGTGTAAGTGTGCTGTAAGGTTTGACTTTAGAGAAAGGAGGGAAAGGAATGTGAAGTACAGTGAAAAGAGGTCACGTCATGTAAAGAGCAGTGAGTGTGCAAGAGTTCTATGATATATGATATAATATAATGGTGCCGGTCTGGATGGGGTTTGCTGAC
>NC_140168.1:40242255-40249755 GCF_963971535.1 Notolepis coatsorum | reverse complement strand
AGACTGTCAACTTAACATCAGTAGACTGTCAACTTAACATCAGTAGACTGTCAACGTGCCATCAGTAGACTGTCAACTTAACATCAGTAGACTGTCAACTTAACATCAGTAGACTGTCAACTTAACATCAGTAGACTGTCAACTTAACATCAGTAGACTGTCAACTTAACATCAGTAGACTAGACTGTCAACTTAACATCAGTAGACTGTCAACTTAACATCAGTAGACTGTCAACTTAACATCAGTAGACTGTCAACTTAACATCAGTAGACTGTCAACTTAACATCAGTAGACTGTCAACTTAACATCAGTAGACTGTCAATGGGGCAGTTTCAACAGAATTTTAACTTTTTTTTTTAAGTGTAGGTAGTAGGACGTAGTTTAAGGGATAGTTCAGTTTTTTAAACCATGCAGCCCCAGTTCTTACTTACCAATGTTGTTGATTGGTTCTTTCTCAGCACAATCCATGCTATTTATAAACACATTTTAGGTGAAAAGTATGACAAATTGCAGATTTGCAGCTTAGCCAATACCTGATGACCTCCTGTTGACAAGATATTGATACAATGGACTATCAAAAGACAGTGATTCCAAAGACAAAAGCAATTTACGATGGAATGACTGTGTACATGTTTTTCCACGTTTGTTCATGGGGTGGTCCCAGTGGGAATTGGCTTAGTGTTAGTGCCATGCTCAGAGCGCCAAGTACTCTGCTCTCACTGAGATACACAGCACAACACAGAAATACAGAAGGAGAGGGACGGAGAGAAAAGAAACACAGAGACAGAGAGATGGTAGGATAGTAGGAAACAGACCACACGTTCTGTATCATGATCACCCTGATCACGTTTCCTCTGCCACACCCTACAGCCCTGCGACGTGGAGAGAGAGAGAGAGCCGGGAGAGAGAGAGAGAGAGAGAGCCGAGAGAGAGAGAGAGAGAGAGAGAGAGAGATAGAGAGAGAGAGAGAGAGAGAGAGAGAGAGAGAGAGAGAGAGAGAGAGAGAGAGAGAGAGAGAGAGAGAGAGAGAGAGAGAGAGAGAGAAGACCGACCATAAATGCCACTGCAGAGATAAGGAGGCCGGCCGCAATAAAATACAGATTTACTGACTGGGAGTGTGTGAGCAGGGAGAGGACTGGAAGGACTTATTTATGATCCCTCGTTCTTCATGGTAAGAGAGAGAGAGAGAGAGAGAGAGAGAGAGAGAGAGAGAGAGAGAGAGAATGAAAGGAGTGTCTCCCTATGTACGTGTGAGTGCATATGCACGTGTGTGTGTGTGTGTGTGTGTGTGTGTGTGTGTGTGTGTGTGTGTGTGTGTGTGTGTGTGTGAGAGAGTGAGTGAGTGTGAGAGAGAGAGAGAGAGAGAGAGAGAGAGAGAGAGAGAGAGAGAGAGAGAGAGAGAGAGAGAGAGAGAGAGAGAGAGAGAGAGAGAGAGAGAGAGAGCTGGTGCTACAAGAAGCTCTCAAATGCAAAGTGTAAATGATCCTCAATAAAAAGCTCCCAGTTAGATGTTGTCCATTAATACAGTCCCTCCAGGACCTCCTGCATTCCATCTGTACTGTTAGAGTAGACTACTCTGAGCTCAATACCACATCCATCACTCTGCAGTTAGGTGTGTGTGTGTGCGCGTGTGTGTGTGTGTGCGCGCGCGTGTGTGTGTGCATGCGTGCGTGTGTGTGTGTGTAAAAGGTTTAAGATGTGAGGTTGAATAAAGATGGTGTGGTATAACTGTATTTCCCCCGCCACCCCAAATTGTAATTACCCCCACCCTGACAGACAGCCCATTGTCCCCAATATCCAAGTTCTGTCTAAACCTGTCTAACCCCCCCCCCCCCCCCCCACGGAGCAGAACAAACCACACAACTTACCATTCCAGACAAACCACCCCAAAACACGTCACTCATGGACCCGAACCCCCCGCAGAACAGACCAACCGCTCACCTTTCCAGTCCAACTACTAACCACCCCAAGACAATAGACACACCTCTCACTTCTCCTTCTCCCTGTATATAATGTAACCAATATCATCGATCTAGAGCTCAGTTTGGATACACCCGGTTATGATAAAACACAAACAGTTGTTGAATAGAATAGAATAGAATAGAATAGAATAGAATAGAATAGAAATACTTTTATTATCCCGAGGGAAATTTGACACTGCAAATTGCTCAACATTTAAACATTTAGACAGAACAGGTCACAAATAAGAATAACAAAACAAATCAAATCAATTTGCCTAAGATAAGAGTAGAATAAATAGAATAAAATGGAATAAAATATACAGTAAATAAATACAGTAAAATATACTGAGGTCTACAGTAGGTGTAATATTGCACAGTGCTGTTTCAAAACTAAGAGTCCAGGAAGATGGTAACTCTGCTCAGTGATGCAGTGAGGCACAGTGATGCATTGTATGGTCTGATGGGCTGTTGGAATGAAGGACTTCCTGTGCCGTTCAGTGCTGCATTTAGGTAGTGTGAGCCTGGCACTGAACATGCTCCTCCTGTCAGCCAAGTCTGTGTATAGTGGGTGGGAGGGTTTTCCCTGATGGCCTGGAGCTTGGCAGGGCTCCTCCTCTCCGCCACCCTCGCTAGGGAGTCCAGCTCACCCCAACCACGGTACTGGCATTCCTGACCAGCTTATCCAGTCTGTTTGTGTCCCCTACTCTCAGTCCGCTGCCCAGATGCTGAGATGCTGCTTAGTTCAGTTATTATGATAAAACAGCAGCAGCTATTACTGACCATCTGATGGATTTCCCTACCTTTCAGGCTATGGATGCACTAGGTCCGCAAGTTAATCTGCAAGACATTAACGGCTTACTTGGTGTGAGAGAGGCACTTGCTTTCCATAAAACTCACTCAAATTCAAAGTTAATCCGCGACACAACTCTAGTCTATTTTAGCCTTTTCTTTCTTTGCAAAGGTTAAGCTATTCTCGTGTGGTTCTCAGTCCAGTAGGCCCATTCATTGCGCACCTCAGACTCTATTTTCCGCTAGATTTAGAAAAGTCCCTATACAGCCACTTGAGTCCAATAAAGGATCGGTCTCAGTTAATGAGATTCTGTTAGCCGGGCACCTGAGAGAAATGAAATGGAACATGCTAGAGTCATCAAGCTGAGTGGAAGAAAAGAGAGAATGTTTATATATTTATCTAAGTGTATTTATGAATCGGGGGTCCTGTCATGTCCTCCCAATGACACTGTGGCAGAATAGTAAACCCCTCCCCCATCCATTCACCTTCACCACCTCTCACTGAACCATCCCCCCCTCCCCATCTCCTAAACTGCCCCCCCCCCCCCCTTCCTTACCTCATCCCTCTCACCTGATACCCCCCCCCCCCCCATCCCATCTCCTCACTCACCCCCTCCATCCAATCCAATTGTCTCTCTCACCTGGACACACCCACTTATATGACCTATATAGACCATCGTTTCCCTTGTCAGAGGAGCCCGTTTGTGGGACCCCCCCGGCCAAGGGTCTCGCCGGGTCTCTCCACGCCAATTCTCCTGGGTTGTAAGCTAAATAAACCTTATCAACTGAGTCTACCTGATTGTCTACATTCATTGATTATCCCACACAGGTAGGCAAAATAGCACACCTATGAACCAATAGCCTACCTATGAACCAAAACCGCCTATCTACTGTATGGTCAGATCTAATTATATGCCTATATTTATGTCTTTCTACTATTACCCTGCCCATACCTGTACCTCCCCTCCCCCCTCCCCATGTGTGTGTGCCGCTCCCATAGCATGTCCAGTTCGTTGCATGCAGAATAAGACCTCTAAAGAGGTCCTGCATTATTATGCTGCTATGATGCCCGAATTTCCCCAAGGGGATCAATAAAGGAATAATCGTATCCATCATATGTCAATATGGTTCAATAGCCTTACCATCCCTTCTGATCAAGCCCATAAAATAAAAAAAATTCGAGTCATCCCCCTTTTTTTTTACCTATACCACAAATTAGCTTGTATTTCAATGCATTTGTTTTTCTCTGAAGTTTAAACAAATCACTAATAAACCTCTGATCTCTACTCACAGTTCAAGATACGCTAACATGTATATGATAGGGACTCAGGGAAGGGGAACATTGGGGGAGCCATGCTCTGAAACGTGGTGGCTTAGAGCGCTATACAGTACGTCTGTTTAACGTGATTCCATTCACACCGTCAGACACATCCCATTGCCGTACCTTAGCCTTTCAACTTCAACTTCAAATTTCAAACTACTTTATTTTCTTTCGGAACTTCATTTGTGCAGTGGTTAAAAGACAAACATACAGTCACAATACATAGACACTCATCACTATAAAAAAAACACCAACTACATTAAAACTACAGTAAAAAACATCACTATAAAAAAACACCAACAGGGGAGCTCCAGTAGCTCACCGCATATCTCGGCGCTATTTCTGCGTCGGGGGAAACCGTGCTGCGTCACAGATCTGGGGACTCGAGTTCGATTCCCGGACCGCCGTCATTTCCCAGAATGTCTTCCCCTGATCTATATCCCGTTTCACCCTATATCTGTCGGTCATGCTTGACCAGAAAAGCGATAAACGCTAAAAATAAAGTAAAAAAAAACAAAAAAAACACCAACTACATTAAAACTACAGTACTAAAAGCATGATATATAAAATCCATATGGTGCAATTCTATATGTATATAAATAATAAATAATAATATGCAGATGATATGCGTCCATCAGGTGGAAGGGGAGTCTATTGTTAAGTAGTCCAACGTCCTTGGGAAGGGGGGGGGGGCAGTCCGGCCGCCACCAGACAGGCATTCAGCAGTCTGATGGAGGTAGGCACGAGCAAACTAAGCCCATGTCGAAGCTCTGTATCGCTTTGCTAAGGAGAGCGAGTGGAAACGTGGGAGAGACAATAGGACAGACAGACGACAGAGAATTCTCAGCCAGATTCAAACCCACGATAACGCGAGGACATATGTATGTGCCCCTTTCCCCATTGACCCCACGCCTTCCTGTCAACTCTACAACTGGCCAGCGGTGTGACTCTGTGTCCCCCATCATGTCCTACAGCCTTGGCACAACTTCATATACCCTCCATCGAAATGAAGTGCCATGCCCAAACGGCTGCCCAGTACTCCCCTCTAGTGGCCAGCCATTGCTACTACTAATAAAAATACCAGCATGGCATTCAGTCAGTGGGAACTTTTATCCAGTCCTCGTACTTTTTTCCGCCCTTCTTTCTAGAAAGGGTGTAACTAGTCGGGCGTGGAACCCCTCACCGCTGCGCTGTTGGCGCGTCCGCCCCCGCTGAGCGACAAGCCCTCGGGACGCTCCCCCCCCCCGCGGCTCAAAGCAGATAACAGACCGGACACTACGACCTATATTCCCATTCTGACGGGGGGGGACAGACAACAACGACGGCGGCCAAGAGACGGCGAAGCTCCGTCTCTAACCGTACATCACGCCGGCTGATGTCACGTCCGCGGTAGATAATAGAGCTGTTTGGTAAGGAGACGGCACCCTGTTTATCCTTCCCCTAGTAGGAAGGGAAGGAGGCGGAGGGAACGAGAGGGAGAGAGAGAGAGTGAGAGAGAGAGAGCGGGAAACAGTGTTCAACAGGTGTATCTGTTACTATAGGTTATGTAATAGGAGCTGAACTTCTGCATGCTCTCCTGAAGGAAAAGGGGGGGGGGGGGGGCAAACGCACTCGTACGTCCTGTGTATATAGAGACACCCACTCGCTCTGTCTCAAACTGATGTCTCCCAGCTGCCTCTCCTGCCACATCAACAGGCCCCCTCGTCCTAGTAAACAGGCCGTTCGGTTTTTATTCCATAAACAATAACCGCTGGGAGGGGGGGGGGGGGGGGGGGGGGCGAAAGAAAAAAATAAACTTCGTCGTTTTAATAGCGCTCGAGAGTTACGGCGTGTGTGTGGAGCCGAGCCGCGTCTCCACGATACGATGCAACACAAGACGTTTTATTGTCCCTTTCTTGGGACGTCACCGTGTGAGGTCGCCGTACAGCCATATTACACACACACACGACGTACACAAAGCACACACACATACATTTCACAAAAGACACTAAAGGCGTTGTGTTTGTGTGTGTGTGTGTGTGCATGTGAGGAGTGAAGAGTTTACTGCACCAGACCGTAGGCCGAAGACTGTCTGTCTCTCAGACTGTGTTACACAGACAACGTGTGATCAGCAGCAGTTGTGGTTTTACAGACGTCGTCATGTTCGAGTAACATCCGATCCTTGTTATTTGCACGGGTGCTTAACTATATAACGCAATCCGGTTGCATCTGCCCCAAGTCGCTTGTGTAACTCCATGTCTTCGAATGTCAGTTTATAAGCGGGTAACATATATGATCTGATTAAGAGTAGAACTATCAACAGTCGGGGCGGTCAGGTGGCGTAACGGAGATTGCGTTCGTCACCAACCCCGGAGACGCTGGATTCGCCTGTTCGAATCCAGCTCACAGCTCCGGCGTTGTCACCAGCTGGCTGGCCGTTCACACTAATACAATGGACCTGTCTCAAACCCTGCCTCTTTTCTTGATCCTCCAATCACAGCTGTCGCTAACCTCTGACTTCCTCGTACAAGTACGAGGAAGTCAGAGGTAAGCGACAGCTGTGATTGGAGGATCAAGAAAGGGGCAGGGTTTGAGACAGGTCTATTGGCAGTATTAGAGGTGGGAGAAGCTGGCGGGGGTGGGTCCGGGTCGTTGTAACAGCGACTCCTACAGTCGGTCGGCGCCTGCTCAGCGCGGATAGGATCTAAGGGCGGTAGTGTGATCCTTCACACGTTACACGCTCTCAGTGAGAGTCCGCGCTGCCAGGTGAAAAGAGCGGTTGATTGGTTAGACGTGTGTCGGAGGAAGCACGTGATAGCCTCCACTCTCCCAGACTGACGGTAGGGGGTAGGTGCGCAGCGACAGGAGGGATTGGAATTGGCATAACGACTAACATTGGGATGGGAGAAAATCGGAGGATAAAGGAGGGGGAAAAGATCAATACAAAAAAAAAGCACTATCAACAGTCAGCGCCGCTCCGGTTGGGGACATGAACCTGCGAGGCCCTCTTTATTATCATCCTTCATTCAATCCTCCCCTCCCGTCCTCCTTCCATCCTCCTCCCGTCCTCCTTTCATCCTTGCCTGCCTCCCCCGAAACACCTCGGTTTGAATTACATGGCGGTTAAAACGTGACCCGAATGAGGAACAGTATGTTTAGCGCTCGCTTCCTTTGTGACGTCACCCCCGCCCCGGCTCCATTTTACCTCACAGCGCCGTCGCCGGGGCTGACCGGCGCCTCACAATAGGCGTCACCGTGGCGACGTTATACCCCTCACAATGGCCTGGGGCCGGCTGAGCGCCGCGGGTATCTGTTTACTACCCCAGGTGAATACTCCGCTCGTTTTAAAGAGCGCACGTGACCGCCCGGTGAGCGTTTGCTCGAAGAGATATTGTGTTCACAGCATTAAACATTAACATTCTCCCCCAGTTCTTCCCCCTTCTCTGGCT
>NC_140168.1:40235443-40240443 GCF_963971535.1 Notolepis coatsorum | reverse complement strand
GGCTGTTGGAAAGAAGGACTTCCTGTGCCGTTCAGTGCTGCATTTAGGTAGTGTGAGCCTGGCACTGAACATGCTCCTCCTGTCAGCCAAGTCTGTGTATAGTGGGTGGGAGGGGTTTTCCCTGATGCCTGGAGCTTGGCAGGGCTCCTCCTCTCCGCCACCCTCGCTAGGGAGTCCAGCTCCACCCCAACCACGGTACTGGCATTCCTGACCAGCTTATCCAGCCTGTTTGTGTCCCCTACTCTCAGTCCGCTGCCCCAGATGCTGAGATGCTGCTTAGTTCAGTTATTATGATAAAACAGCAGCAGCTATTACTGACCATCTGATGGATTTCCCTACCTTTCAGGCTATGGATGCACTAGGTCCGCAAGTTAATCTGCAAGACATTAACGGGCTTACTTGGTGTGAGAGAGGCACTTGCTTTCCATAAAACTCACTCAAATTCAAAGTTAATCCGCGACACAACTCTAGTTTATTTTAGCCTTTTCTTTCTTTGCAAAGGTTAAGCTATTCTCGTGTGGTTCTCAGTCCAGTAGGCCCATTCATTGCGCACCTCAGACTCTATTTTCCGCTAGATTTAGAAAAGTCCCTATACAGCCACTTGAGTCCAATAAAGGATCGGTCTCAGTTAATGAGATTCTGTTAGCCGGGCACCTGAGAGAAATGAAATGGAACATGCTAGAGTCATCAAGCTGAGTGGAAGAAAAGAGAGAATGTTTATTATATTTATCTAAGTGTATTTTATGAAATCGGGGGGTCCTGTCATGTCCTCCCAATGACACTGTGGCAGAATAGTAAACCCCCTCCCCCATCCATTCACCTTTCACCTCTCACCTGAAACCATCCCCCCCTCCCCATCTCCTAAACTGCCCCCCCCCCCCTTCCTTACCTCATCCCTCTCACCTGATACCCCCCCCCCCCCCATCCCATCTCCTCACTCACCCCCTCCATCCAATCCAATTGTCTCTCTCACCTGGACACACCCACTTATATGACCTATATAGACCATCGTTTTCCCTTGTCAGAGGAGCCCGTTTGTGGGACCCCCCCGGCCAAGGGTCTCGCCGGGTCCTCTCCACGCCAATTCTCCTGGGTTGTAAGCTAATAAACCTTATCAACTGAGTCTACCTGATTGTCTACATTCAACATTCATTGATTATCCCACAACAGGTAGGCAAAATAGCACACCTATGAACCAATAGCCTACCTATGAACCAAAACCGCCTATCTACTGTATGGTCAGATCTAATTATATTGCCTATATTTATGTCTTTCTACTATTACCCTGCCCATACCTGTACCTCCCCTCCCCCCTCCCCATGTGTGTGTGCCGCTCCCATAGCATGTCCAGTTCGTTGCATGCAGAATAAAGACCTCTAAAGAGGTCCTGCATTATTATGCTGCTATGATGCCCGATTTCCCCAAGGGGATCAATAAAGGAATAATCGTATCCATCGTATGTCAATATGGTTCAATAGCCTTACCATCCCTTCTGATCAAGCCCATAAAATAAAATAAATTCTAGTCATCCCCCTTTTTTTTTACCTATACCACAAATTTGCTTGTATTTCAATGCATTTGTTTTTCTCTGAAGTTTAAACAAATCACTAATAAACCTCTGATCTCTACTCACAGTTCAAGATACGCTAACATGTATATGATAGGGACTCAGGGAAGGGGAACATTGGGGGAGCCATGCTCTGAAACGTGGTGGCTTAGAGCGCTATACGTCTGTTTAACGTGATTCCATTCACACCGTCAGACACATCCCATTGCCGTACCTTAGCCTTTCAACTTCAACTTCAAATTTCAAACTACTTTATTTCCTTTCGGAACTTCATTTGTGCAGTGGTTAAAAGACAAACATACAGTCACAATACATAGACACTCACCACTATAAAAAAAACACCAACTACATTAAAACTACAGTAAAAAACATCACTATAAAAAAACACCAACAGGGGAGCTTCAGTAGCTCACCGCATATCTCGGCGCTATTTCTGCGTCGGGGAAAACCGTGCTGCGTCACGGATCTGGGGGACTCGAGTTCGATTCCCGGACCCGCCGTCATTTCCCAGAATGTCTTCCCCTGATCTATATCCCGTTTCACCCGATATCTGTCGGTCATGCTTGACCAGAAAAGCGATAAACGCTAAAAAAAAAAGTAAAAAAAAAAAAAACACCAACTACATTAAAACTACAGTACTTAAAAGCATGATATATTAAAATCCATATGGTGCAATTCTATATGTATATAAATAATAAATAATAATAATACAGATGATATGCGTCCATCAGGTGGAAGGGGAGTCTATTGTTAAGTAGTCCAACGTCCTTGGGAAGGGGGGGGGGGGCAGTCCGGCCGCCACCAGACAGGCATTCAGCAGTCTGATGGAGGTAGGCACGAAGCTAACTAAGCCCATGTCGAAGCTCTGTATCGCTTTGCTAAGGAGAGCGAGTGGAAACGTGGGAGAGACAATAGGGACAGACAGACGACAGAGAATTCTCAGCCAGATTCAAACCCACGATAACGCGAGGACATATGTATGTGCCCCTTTCCCCATTGACCCCACGCCTTCCTGTCAACTCTACAACTGGCCAGCGGTGTGACTCTGTCCCCCATCATGTCCTACAGCCTTGGCACAACTTCATATACCCTCCATCGAAATGAAGTGCCATGCCCAAACGGCTGCCCAGTACTCCCCTCTAGTGGCCAGCCATTGCTACTACTAATAAAAATACCAGCATGGCATTCAGTCAGTGGATACTTTTATCCAGTCCTCGTACTTTTTTCCGCCCTTCTTTCTAGAAAGGGTGTAACTAGTCGGGCGTGGAACCCCTCACCGCTGCGCTGTTGGCGCCGTCCGCCCCCGCTGAGCGACAAGCACCTCGGGAACGCTCTGCCCCCCCCCCCCGCGGCTCAAAGCAGATAACAGACCGGACCACTACGACCTATATTCCCATTCTGACGGGGGGGGGGGGGGGACAGACAACAACGACGGCGGCCAAAAGAGACGGCGATAGCTCCGTCTCTAACCGTACATCACGCCGGCTGATGTCACGTCCCGCCGGTAGATAATAGAGCTGTTTGGTAAGGAGACGGCACCCTGTTTATCCTTCCCTAGTAGGAAGGGAAGGAGGCGGAGGGAACGAGAGAGAGAGAGAGAGAGAGTGAGAGAGAGAGAGCGGGAAAACAGTGTTCAACAGGTGTATCTGTTACTATAGGTTATGTAATAGGAGCTGAACTTCTGCATGCTCTCCTGAAGGAAAAGGGGGGGGGGGGGGCAACGCACTCGTACGTCCCTGTGTATATAGAGACACCCACTCGCTCTGTCTCAAACTGATGTCTCCCAGCTGCCTCTCCTGCCACATCAAACAGGCCCCTCGTCCTAGTAAAACAGGCCGTTCGGTTTTATTCCATAAACAATAACCGCTGGGAGGGGGGGGGGGGGGGGGGGGGGGGGCGAAGAAAAAAATAAACTTCGTCGTTTTAATCGCTCGTGAGAGTTACGGCGTGTGTGTGTGGAGCCGAGCCGCGTCTCCACGATACGATGCAACACAAGACGTTTTATTGTCCCTTTCCTTGGGACGTCACCGTGTGAGGTCGCCGTACAGCCATATTACACACACACACGACGTAACACAAAGCACACACACATACATTTCACAAAAGACACTAAAGGCTGTTTGTGTTTGTGTGTGTGTGTGTGTGTGCATGTGAGGAGTGAAGAGTTTACTGCACCAGACCGTAGGCCGAAGACTGTCTGTCTCTCAGACTGTGTTACACAGACAACGTGTGATTCAGCAGCAGTTGTGGTTTTACAGACGTCGTCATGTTCGAGTAACAGTCCGGATCCTTGTTATTTGCACGGGGTGCTTAACTATATAACGCAATCCGGTTGCATCTGCCCCAAGTCGCTTGTGTAACGCCATGTCTTCGAATGTCAGTTTATAAGCGGGTAACATATATGATCTGATTAAGAGTAGAACTATCAACAGTCGGGGCGGTCAGGTGGCGTAACGGAGATTGCGTTCGTCACCAACCCCGGAGACGCTGGATTCGCCTGTTCGAATCCAGCTCACAGCTCCGGGGTTGTCACCAGCTTGGCTGGCCGTTCACACTAATACAATTGGCAGTATTAGAGGGTGGGAAAGCTGGCGGGTGGGTCCGGGTCGTTGTAAACAGCGACTCCTACAGTTCGGTCGGGGCGCCTGCTCAGCGCGGATAGGATCTAAGGGCGGTAGTGTGATCCTTCCACACGTTACACGCTCTCAGTGAGAGTCCGCGCTGCCAGGTGAAAAGAAGCGGTTGATTGGTTAGACGTGTGTCGGAGGAAGCACGTGATAGCCTCCACTCTCCCAGACTGACGGTAGGGGGTAGGTGCGCAGCGACCAGGAAGGGGATAGGGAATTGGCATAACGACTAACATTGGGATGGGAGAAAATCGGAGGATAAAGGAGGGGGGAAAAAGATCAATACAAAAAAAAAAGAACTATCAACAGTCAGCGCCGCTCCGGTTGGGGACATGAACCTGCGAGGCCCTCTTTATTATCATCCTTCATTCAATCCTCCCCTCCCGTCCTCCTTCCATCCTCCTCCCGTCCTCCTTTCATCCTTGCCCTGCCTCCCCCGAAACACCTCGGTTTGGAATATCATGGCGGTTAAAACGTGACCCGAATGAGGAACAGTAATGTTTAGCGCTCGCTTCCTTTGTGACGTCACCCCCGCCCCGGCTCCATTATTACCTCACAGCGCCGTCGCCGGGGCTGACCGGCGCCTCACAATAGGCGTCACCGTGGCGACGGTTATACCCTCACAATGGCCTGGGCCGGATGAGCGCCGCGGGTATCTGTTTACTACCCCAGGTGAATTACTCCGCTCGTTAAAGAGCGCACGTGACCGCCCGGTGAGCGTTGCTCGAAGGAGATATTGTGTCACAGCATTAAACATTAACATTCTCCCCCAGTTCTTCCCCCTTCTCTGGCTCCCTTCAGCCGCT
>NC_140168.1:40202943-40227943 GCF_963971535.1 Notolepis coatsorum | reverse complement strand
ATCTGTAAACACCTGGATATCTGCAGTACCACACATCTGTAAACACCTGGATCTCTGCATTACCACATCTGTAAACACCTGCATCTCTGCAGTACCACATCTGTAAACACCTGCATCTCTGCAGTACCACAGCTGTAAACACACTGGATCTCTGCAGTACCACATCTGTAAACACCTGGATCTCTGCTGCAGTACCACAGCTGTAAACACCTGGATCTCGCTGCAGTACCACATCTGTAAACACCTGGATCTCTGCATTACCACATCTGTAAACACCTGGATCTCTGCAGCACCACAGCTGTAAACACCTGATCTCTGCAGTACCACATCTGTAAACACCTGGATCTCTGCTGCAGTACCACAGCTGTAAACACCTGGATCTCTGCTGCAGTACCACATCTGTAAACACCTGAATCTCTGCATTACCACATCTGTAAACACCTGGATCTCTGCAGCACCACATCTGTAAACACCTGGATCTCTGCATTACCACATCTGTAAACACCTGGATCTCTGCAGTACCACATCTGTAAACACCTGGATCTCTGCATTACCACCATCTGTAAACACCTGGATCTCTGCAGCACCACATCTGTAAACACCTGGATCTCTGCTGCAGTACCACATCTGTAAACACCTGGATCTCTGCAGTACCACAGCTGTAAACACCTGGATCTCTGCATTACCACAGCTGTAAACACCTGGATCTCTGCAGTACCACATCTGTAAACACCTGGATCTCTGCTGCAAGTACCACATCTGTAAACACTGGATCTCTGCAGTACCACATCTGTAAACACCTGGATCTCTGCAGTACCACAGCTGTAAACACCTGGATCTCTGCATTACCCACATCTGTAAACACCTGGATTCTCTGCATTACCACAATCTGTAAACACCTGGATCTCTGCTGCAGTACCACAGGCTGTAAACACCTGGATCTCTGCAGTACCACAGCTGATAAACACCTGGATCTCTGCATTACCACATCTGTAAACACCTGGATCTCTGCATTACCACATCTGTAAACACCCTGGATCTCTGCTGCAGTACCACATCTGTAAACACCTGGATCTCTGCAGTACCACATCTGTAAACACCTGGATCTCTGCAGTACCACAGCTGTAAACACCTGGATCTCTGCAGTACCACATCTGTAAACACCTGGATCTCTGCATTACCACATCTGTAAACACCTGGATCTCTGCAGAGTAGCACATCGGTAAACACCTGGATCTCTGCATTACCACATCTGTAAACACCTGGATCTCTGCAGTACCACAGCTGTAAACACCTGGATCTCTGCAGCACCACGATCTGTAAACACCTGGATCTCTGCAGTACCACATCTGTAAACACCTGGATCTCTGCATTACCACATCTGTAAACACCTGGATCTCTGCAGTACCACATCTGTAAACACCTGGATCTCTGCAGTACCACATCTGTAAACACCTGGATCTCTGCATTACCACATCTGTAAACACCTGGATCTCTGCATTACCACATCTGTAAACACCTGGATCTCTGCAGTACCAACATCTGTAAACACCTGGATCTCTGCAGTACCACAGCTTGTAAACACCTGGATCTCTGCAGTACCACATCTGTAAACACCTGGATCTCTGCATTACCACATCTGTAAACACCTGATCTCTGCAGTAGCACATCGTAAACACCTGGATCTCTGCATTACCACATCTGTAAAACACCTGGATCTCTGCAGTACCACAGCTGTAAACACCTGGATCTCTGCAGCACCACATCTGTAAACACCTGGATCTCTGCAGTACCACATCTGTAAACACCTGGATCTCTGCATTACCACATCTGTAAACACCTGGATCTCTGCAGTACCACATCTGTAAACACCTGGATCTCTGCAGTACCACATCTGTAAACACCTGGATCTCTGCATTACCACATCTGTAAACACCTGGATCTCTGCATTACCACATCTGTAAACACCTGGATCTCTGCAGTACCACACTCTGTAAACACCTGGATCTCTGCAGTACCACAGCTGTAAACACCTGGATCTCTGCAGTACACAGCTGTAAACACCTGAATATCTGCAGTCCCACATCTGTAAACACCTGGATCTCTGCAGTCCCACATCACGAAAGACACAACCAAAACTGAATTAGAGGTCTGACAAACGAGCAAAACAAGAGATTCCAAACAATATTTTGACTTGTTTATCTGTGTCCAGTTGTCCCGGCCTTGAAGGGGGGTGTTGCAGCCTCACGAGGCAGAATAATCTTGTGAGCAGTTGTACACAGTTGCCGTTCTAATCAGTTGTTGATTTCAGGGTCTCTGACGCAAGCCGGCGTCAGAGTATAATTGTAAGAAAACAATGGCAGCAGTGTGCGTTGTATCAATTAATCTACAGCTTCTGTTACACAGTAATTGGATTACCGCGTAACACGCGACAATGCAGTGATTTCTGATGACAACCGATGATAGTTGTGATTGATTTGGTGTCAGCGGTACTGCCTGGCAGAATCACGCCTGGTTGAAACGGCCGGCTCCGAATGTGAGTTTCGTTGTGAACATCTCTCGAGACTTTGATGTACGAGGCTTCGAAAATCAATCGTAATTACAAGTAGAGCAAGCTTTGATTCTCTGCCCAAATCCGATTGGGCTTTGCCCGACCTTCCCACGTTAGAGCCAGGCCTGGCCATAATTTCTCTAAAATGATTATATATATATATATATATATAATATATATATATATATATATATATATATATATATATATATATATATATATATATATATATATATATATATTATATATATATATATATATATATATATATATACTATATATAATATATATATATATATATATATCTTTTAATATGAACCAGTGACTCATAGTGGATGTGTGCTTGGCCACTGGGCACTCAGTATAACAACAGCACCAGAACGGTGCTCACTGTGACCTTAAAACAAGGGAACTTCATGTTTTAACCAGGCTACTGCTGTGGTGCAGGCCCAGACAGAGCCCACACGGGGTCATGGAGGGTCAGCCTGATTATTTGGCCCGATCAAAGCTCTAATTGCAAGTGAAGATGACAGTTTGTGGGGAGCGTGTTGTTCCTTGGTTTACAAGCAGGCCACTGACTGTAGACATAAATGACAGCACTCAGGTTGGAGACACGGGCCTAACTGTGTTACACCAAGATTAAATAAGGCTAAGTTGAATCCAACGCCACGCCAGTGGCAGAGCTCCATCACCTCAGAGCATCGGCTCTCTAGTGTTTGGAGACGGGTCCATGTTCACAGATACTCCTTATGTCTGAGATCACGGGGGGGTTAATCGGTTGCAAATTCCTGTTTAATCCGACCTTAGATCCCGAGTCTGTCTCCCCGCTCACCTTTCGCAGGGTCGTGGTTCTGATGTCCCGCTTTTCCCTCCGTCGCTCCGATCCCCGTCCGACTCTGTCCGTTACCGACGCTCTTCTTCTTGCGGCTGCCTTTCAACCAGCTGAAGGCCTGGCCCAGGGAGCCTCCCGGCTTCTTCTGCCCGCGGTGCGCCTTCCCCTCCGGGCTAAGATCTCGGAGATGTCCCTGGGCACCAGGTCCCCCGCGGAGCTCCTCCGGGACATGTTCCTGGAGTTCCTGCAGGGAGTCGACCGAAGGCTGGG
Source organism: Notolepis coatsorum (assembly GCF_963971535.1). Taxonomy (NCBI): domain Eukaryota; kingdom Metazoa; phylum Chordata; class Actinopteri; order Aulopiformes; family Paralepididae; genus Notolepis; species Notolepis coatsorum. Next base: position 40,224,290 of record NC_140168.1, on the reverse strand, counting down.
CCCCCCCCTTCTTCTCAGGGAGGGGGTCACAGGGCCCGGGGTCCCCCCTCTCTGTGCCGCTGTCGCCACGCTCAATCTCTCACTGTATCTGTCTGTCAGCACCTGGGATAACAATGAGAGGAACATGGGTCAGAGGGAGAGAGAGACAGAGGGAGACCGAGAGGGAGAGGAACCACAGTGCACAGTCAGACACTGCATTGCAGAACACAAAGCAGAGAGTGAGAGAGAGAGAGAGAGAGAGAGAGAGAGAGAGAGATGAGAGAGAGAGAGAGAGAAGAGAGAGAGAGAGAGAGAGAGAGAACAAGAGCGAGAGAGAACGAGTGCGAGGGGGGGGAGAGAGAGGAGAGAGAGGATGGAGAGGCGGTGCCAAATAATAAGAGATATGAGAAACGTTAATTAGAACACGATGGACACAAATAGAATGATTACAGTTGGAATAAGAGCCAAAAGGTGAGAGGAGGGGGTTCAGGCAGAGACAGTAAAGACCAACAGAAGAAGAAGAAGAAGAAGAAGAAGAAAGAAGAAGAAGAAGAAGAAGAAGAAGAAGAAGAAGAAGAAGAAGAAGAAGAAGAAGAAGAAGAAGAAGAAGAAGAAGAAGAAGAAGAAGAAGAAGAAGAAGAAGAAGAAGAAGAAGAAGAAGAAGAAGAAGAAGAAGGAAGAAGAAGAAGAAGAAGAAGAAGAAGAAGAAGAAGAAGAAGAAGAAGAAGAAGAAGAAGAAGAAGAAGAAGAAGAAGAAAGAAAGAGCAGTGTGTGAGTGAAGCCTGGGTCCAGGCAGAGACTGTAAAGACCAACAGAAGAAGAAGAAGAAAGAAAGAGCAGTGTGTGAGTGAAGCCTGGGTCCAGGCAGAGACTGTAAAGACCAACAGAAGAAGAAGAAAGAAAGAGCAGTGTGTGAGTGAAGCCTGGGTCCAGGCAGAGACTGTAAAGACCAACAGAAGAAGAAGAAGAAGAAAAAAAGAGCAGTGTGTGAGTGAAGCCTGGGTCCAGGCAGAGACTGTAAAGACCAACAGAAGAAGAAGAAAGAAAGAGCAGTGTGTGAGTGAAGCCTGGGTCCAGGCAGTCTGTCGTTAGAAGTACCAACATTCCCACACTGTCCTACTAAAAGTTGTCTCTTTATCCGCCCCCACTCCCCCTCGCTCTCTCTATTCTCCCCCTTGCTCTCTCTATTCTTTCATTTTTGTGTGTGTATGTAGCAAGGTCGCCCGAGGGAGGAGAGCTGAAGCAGTACAGTGTGTGTGTGTGTGTGTGTGTTAACTTTGTGTGCACGAGTGTGTGTGTGTATATGTGTGCATTTGTTACATGTGGTTCACATCAGGAGAAGTGTGTGTGTGTGTGTGTGTGTGTGTGTGTGTGTGTGTGTGTGTGTGTGTGTGTGTGTGTGTGTGTGTGTGTGTGTGTGTGTGTGTGTGTGTGTGTGTTTTTGCACGCATATGAATGCCAGAGAGAGCAGGAGAAATTAAACAAAGAAATGACAGTTGTCGCACATTAATGCATATCTATAACATTCACCCAAAGACACATACGGATTGGAAGAACTGTGACACACACACACACACACGCTACGCGCAAACACACACACTCACAAACCCCATCTGAACCCTTACTCAGTCTTTAATACACTAAAGCACCAAACTTTGTTTTTTAAAGCAGTCACAAAATGTACAACTTACTCAGCGAACTTGCTTTGTCCTCTCCTCTCCTGTTCCCCTCTTTTCCCTCTCTCTCTCTCCCTCTCTCTCTCTCTCTCTCTCTCTCTCTCTGTCTGTCTGGGCGCAGGCTGCTGTGTCTCTGTGTGTGTGTGTTAGCAGTGTGAGAGTGAATGAAGCTCCATGCTCTCTCTCTCAGCAGCCAGTCCCTCCCTCCCTCCCTCCCTGGGCCAGCCTCTCCTCCCACTTCTCACAATGGTGTTAGCACAGTTAGCCGCGGCGCTAGCTCCGTTAGCCGTGCCGCACAGCCGGACCAGTGTTAGCCTTCAGTGCTGATCTCTATCTCAAACTCAGTGGTAACACGCCATAACTAAGAGTTTCCTGCCGTCTCCAATTGATAAGACACGCGCAACACTATGCCCCTCTCTCTCTCTCTCTCTCTCTCTCTCTCTCTCTCTCTCTCTCTCTCTCTCTCTCTCTCTCTCTCTCCCTCTCTCTCACTCTCCTGGGTTTCCTTTCTGTCTTCTCCTCTTATCCTATATCCTCCTTTTCCGGGGATCAGGTGCAGTCACATCCCGCTCTCTCCCCGAGGAGGGGTGCCCCAGGGCCTGGAAGCATGGCAGCCACCGGGAGGGACGGCAGACACACCTTGGAAGGGGGACGAATAATATCCACTTCAAAGTGGCAATAAATAGGTGCGTCTAGCTAACGGTAGTTCAGTCACAATGGGTTCTGGTGTAGCGGGTGACGAGTCAAACGGGTAATGCAAAGAGGGTATAGGAGCAATGCAGCTAATGTCCAGCCGTCTCTTGAGCTAAAACAAACAAACAAACAAACAAAAATGGATATTTAAAAGTTGTAGTTTGTAGTTCCCAGAAAATGGTCCAAAAAGCAGAGCGGGAAAGTCCAGTGTTGAGAGGTGAATAGGTCCAGGTGTGTAGCGCAAAGGTGAGGGGGTTCGTTTGTCTCTCCTGCTGAGAGAGTGAGATTTTCTCTTTTCTTGTCACTCAACAGAGAGGCGGCACCTCCATGTCCCACGGTTAGACATGTCTGACATACGTGCACACGCACGCACATGCACACAGATGCACACACACACATGCACATACTGACAGGTATAGGGTGAGTCACAATGGGGCTCTTACCTTAAAGGCCTGGCTGGAGTCCAAAGTATTGGGAAGTATTAGACAAACTGCTGTGTCTAACGTTACACCATGGCGTCCATCAGAGAGGACATTACATCATAGTATGTGGGAGACACTCAGTCAGTTGTCGGAAGGGGGTGGGGTGCATGTCCCTGTGTGTCTGTGTGTGTGTGTGCATGTCCCTGTGTGTGTGTGTGTGTGTGTGTGTGTGTCCCTGTGTGTGTGTGTGTGTCCCTGTGTGTGTGTGTGTGTGTGTGTGTGTGTGTGTGTGTGTGTGTGTGTGTGTGTGTGTGTGTGTGTGTGTGTGTGTGTGTGTGTGTGTGTGTGTGTGTGTGTGTGTGTGTGTGTGTGTGTCTGTGTGTGTTAATGCATGTATCGTGGGACCGGCTCATCTGGTTTGAATGTAGAAAGGATTCTCTGGGCTGAGGGGTGGAGGGGAGGAGGGGGGAAAGGATGGAGGGAGGAGGGGAGGGGGGAGAAGAGGAGCGCCCTGGGGGAACAGAGGGAGGAGAAACATTACAGAAAGTTGACTGTATATAAGGCTGGGTGGTATATTATGCTACAGATACAATAGTATACAGTAGTATTATGATTCTGCGATGATTGCTATTCAGAAGAATATAGCCTATGTACATTTGGGATTATACCAAAATGATACGTGTATTCTTTATCCATGAAAGAAATTATATAATTTACCTATCTCAAGCCCCGCCTTCCTTTCTTGATCCTCCAATCACAAACATTTTGCAACTTTGCAGACCTTCCACTCAGGGTTCACGAGTCTAGAGACCGTTTCAATCTTGACAACATAAACATTCTAAATGGGTGTATTTCCTGCCACAGTGTTCTAATACAACAGCCGACAGATGGGGGATACACTCAGGGCCCGGGCTGTTCCCATAGCAACGCAGGCGGTCCACTGAAAAAGGTCTATTAGAGACAATTAAATGATCCATTGTCATCCGAAGGGGAGTCACAAGAAACCCATCGGTGTCGCTCAGAGTCACGAGATCCGTTGCATAACGGTGAGCGCTGTCATAAACAGGCATCATCTCCAGGCAGGGGCCAGTGGGTCACTGCTGTCTCCATTTAGCCTCTCCGACGAGGCCACCTAAATTACCTGTCCGCTGAGATTCCCGGGCTAATTCTGGCACATGACCTCGGGTTACTGCTATCAGTTATAGAGGTGAAGTCCTGGGCTCATGTCATATATCTAAGGGATAGAACATAGACTTAAAAGAGGAGGGAGAAAAAGGTTTTCATGAAACGTGGAGTTGAGACGGATTGGGGCCATAACTCAAGAAATGACCTTTAAAAGTACGCTCTCGAGGTGGACGAGTTACGTAAAAAAGATTTATAGTCTGTGTGTCCATCATGCCGTGCACACAGACATTATGGAAAATTATAGTGGTTAAATGCAGAGATGTATATGTGTATGTGTGTGTGTGTGCTCGGAAGGGGAGTTGAGGATGACTCATCTATACACTGTAAATATTATGTCAGAACTCCAGAGAGGATGTGGTGGACCCCCTCCCCTCGCCTCCATATAAAAAAAGTATTTATAAAATGTTCCTTTTATATACACACACATTTTGACTGCATTACAATCGTGTTTGTATGGTGCTTATACCCAGGGTATATGATGATTTACATCAGTGTTTTCCTTTTTAAGAAAAAATAATGACTGTGTGTGTGCGTGTGTGCGTGTGCACATGCATGACTATGTGTCATGTGGGGCAGGGGAGGGGAGGGGCTTAACATGACTCATAGCTGAGTTCACTCACGCTGAACAGATTGAAGTGTTTTAACGTTTCCATGACGATTGGATAGAAAACAGAAAAGAAATCTGTCTGCTCTGGGGGAGCCGCTCTGAGAGCCTCTGTGTTCCATAAAAGGTACAAAGTCATTCACCACAAGAGCACTAGTAGCTTACTGGGGAATGTATCACCAATCCTCCCTCCCTCTCTCTCTCTCTCTCTCTCTCTCTCTCTCTCTCTCTCTCTCTCTCTCTCTCTCTCTGTCTGTTTCTCTCCCTCTCTCTCTGTCTGTTTCTCTCTCTCTATGTCTGTTTCTCTCTGTGTGTCTCTCTCTGTGTGTGTGTGTGTGTCTCTCTCTGGGTGTCTCTCTCTCCCCCTCTCTCTCTGTGTTTCTCTCTATCTCTCTCTATCTCTCTCTCTCTCTCTCTCTCTCTCTCTCTCTTTCTCTGTCTCTTCCCTTCAGATCGTCTAGTTCCGCTATGTTTTATCTGTCTTCACTGACACTTTCAAAACATTCAGGACTCCTCTCAGGAAACAGTACACGTTATTTACAATTGTACCCGCAGTACCTAGAAATACAGACGTAAAACATATAGCATTAAAAAGCCTGTCACAAGCAATGGTATGTGCATATTTATTGTGCCAGCTCAGTAAACTCAAGGTGAAGACGGCCAGGTGCTTTCCTGCCAACCGTCTGACATACCATACCGTTCCAGGCCCGGTTTCCATGGACACAAGGACGTTGTGTAGATCATTCTTGAAAGCAGACCTAGCTGGGAGTTGGCAGTCGCCTCAGCCTCAGCCTTCTCCCTCGATCTGTCTCACATCTATAGAGCTAGAGGACTCTACAGGCAGGGCCACCTCAGGGGGTGTGCGAGCAGTGCGGTCGCACAGGGCCTCGCGGGAAGGGGGGCCTTGAACAAAAAAGAATAAAACATTTTTTTTTTTTTTATTTATTATATATATATATATATATTTTTTTTTTGCGATGCCCCCCTTCCCGCGAGGCCCTTTTTCATCACAGACCTAAAATCTAGTTTTGCTTATATGCTTATATATTTCACATTAGACACGTTTGTAGAATGTGTCTGACTTGTTCCAGGCTCTGAGGCTCTGCAGATACACTATTGGAGGCAGCTCTGAGGCTCTGCAGCAGAATTGGTTTCAATGAGGGGAGGGGTTACAGGTAAGGTAGCGTCTGACTATTTCGCGCGTGCAGCATTGGAGGTTATGCCAGCCAAGATGAAGAGGACATCGTTCGGCAGATGGACTGAAGATGAAAGTTGTTGCATGTTAGACAGTTCAGTCAGGCTAGCCATCCCGGCTAAAGACAGGGACAGCTAGTTAGCTTTAGCTACGTTATAATATTGAGTGCTAACGTGTGGTTCAGTCGGGATATAGCCATGATGATGTCGGCTAGTAGCTAGCTTAGCTAAAGGCTAACTAGCGTTAGCTAACCTAGAGAGAGCACGTGCAGCATTGTTATGCTAAGATGAAGAGGGCGGTCGTTCGGCAGATGAACTTCGTCAACTCCACGCGGTTGTCTCCATCCTCTTGGACGTTTGGTGAGTTTTTAATGCACTCTATTCTATTCCCGCCGTGGATATCTCTCTCTCTCTCTCTCTCTCTCTCTCTCTCTCTCGGGAGCCAAACGGGCCGACTAGCTGTTGTAGTACTAGTAGCTAACGGTGTGTGGCCTGGTGTCAGCACCTGGTGCGAGGGAGGTGAGCTTGGTGTTTCATTATGAGAATATCTCCATGCTCAAGTCGGCTATTGTCCGCGAGGGACTTGTTGCCGGCACCGCTATGGTAAACACCACTCTGTAGTGGGACGTGTATTGCCTTCTTTTTCCCTTCTCTCTTCGTATGAGAAGAGGAAAACACAGCGGCTGTCTGAAGTGTTGGCCTGTATTGCTTTTCTCACATTGTACAGTTTTTCAGTGGTAGCCGCATAGCTTGCTTCTGCGTTAGCTAATGGTTAGCGATAGCCGGGTTGAGCTAACTGTTAGCCAGTTAGCTGTTTAGCTACGACGTTAGCTGCTCTTTTTCGCTTGGCTGGGAACGTTAGCTTGATGCTATCAGTTAGCCTAGAGTTAGCTGTTAGCTTGTGCTACGACCATTGACATTAGCCGTGAGAATAGCAGGCCCTGGCACTCTGACTACGACATCATCTTTGACAGAAGATGTAGTCGGGCCTGCACCATGACAAGGCTCCGGCCATAGCTTCTTTTTGTCCCGCCAGCGAGAGGCCTTTCGTCAACGTGGAGACCTGTGTTGCGGCCTTTCGCCCTGCGTTCCTTGGTGCAGGTAAGATGTCCATTGGACATTACCCCACTCTTCCTTCCTTCCCCTCCCGAATGTTTTGTTAATAACGATGTTTTTTTCCAGGCAAAACATATGTTACTTCACAACATTTGGAGATACGACATGTGCTGTGTGTGAATTGTCTTGGTCGTTTGTGTAGCTTGGGTAGCGTTGGCCAAAGCTGTGTGTGGCCTGGTGTCAGTACCTGGCTACTCTATTTGCAGTTAGCCTATTTAGCTGATGTCGGCCATTGGCTCCTTGCTACTTTGTTTTCTCTGGTATAGACCCTCTTCTCTTTGGATTTAAGTGTTGATCTTTGTCCTTTTGGATCTATGTATATTCATGTTGCCTTTGTGAAGTTATCTTTTCCTTCTGTTTTGTTCTTCCATTAAAAGTTGAATATCCTTTAGGGGCTCATCTTTGCTTATCTCTCTCATACATGCTCTCTCTCTAACACACACACACACGACACACAGACATGCTCTCTCTCTCTAACACACAAACACACATGCTCTCTCTCTCGCTCTCTCTCTCTTTCTAACACACACAGTCTGCCTATGGCAGCCTTTCTCGATGGCTAGGCTGTGCTCGCTGAGTCTGTACCAAGTCAAGGATCTTCAGTCACAGTGCTCAGGTATTCTGCCACTGTGTACTCTCTGTTTAGGGCCAAATAGCATTTAAATGTCTTTCCAATGTGTCTCTCTCTCTCTCTCTCTCTCTCTCTCTCTCTCTCTCTCTCTCTCTCTGTACACTGTATATTGACTGTAGAACGGGAGCTCTCTCTCGCTCTCTCTCTTGCTATATGTTGACTGTATCATGCCCAGCCTCGGGCAGCGCTATTATTTAAGAATATGTTGACTGTATGAAAAAAAAAAGAGTCCTGTCTACAGGACTCTAATATGAGATGAAAAGCTGTCCTACCTACTGTATAGAGCTAGAGGAATCTAGAGGACTCTAATATGAGATGAAAAGCTGTCCTACCTACTGTATAGAGCTAGAGGAATCTAGAGGACTCTAATATGAGATGAAAAGCTCTCACACCTATAGAACTAGAGCAGCGGTTCTCAAACTACGGGTCACGACCCAAAGTGGGGTCGTGGGTAGGTGCATTGGCAAGAAAAACAAAATATATATATACAGTATATATATATATCTTTTAAATGTTCTGGCAACATATTTTGGCTAAATATGCCTCGTTTTATAAATGTGTATTGATAACATAGTGCTGTAATACAATTTTCTAATAAATATGCATGACCAAGTTCAACAACGTGTGCTTTTATTTAGATATTCCATAATTCCACGTTGAAATTACGCGATACATTAAGTGTGGGGTCGCCAAATAAAAATCCTAAATAAAATGGGGTCGTGGTATAAAAAAGTTTAAGAATCCCTGAACTAGACTACTAGAGCAGGGGTTCCCAAACTTTTCAGGCCGGGACCCAGAAAATAAGGCGTCAGAGAGCCGCGGCCCAATGCACATCGTCTGGCTTTTTTTTTTTTTTTTTGGCCAGGCGACCGATTTTTTAAGCCAAATATCACTTCAATCCTATTAAGTTAGTTCAAGTTAGTTATTCATTTATATGTGCTATTTATGAGAGGGCTAACTTGTTGCAAAATAATAATGATAATAATAATAGCCTCATTAAAATACTATTGTTGCTTCGGTTGTTTTCGGCGTTTTATGTGCATAATCTGTTATTTAGTTTGAAATGTTCGTTGAAATAAGTAGATTTTTCGTTTTTGTTTATTTATTAAGTTAATATTATAAAACCATATAGTCACATTTTAGAATACAATAGAATAGAATTTTAGAATACAACTAGAAACACTGTCCTGGCCTGCTTCTGAGTTCAGTGGCCTAACAAAAAAAATTAAATAAAAAAAAAATAAGAAAAAAAAAAAAAAAAAAAAAAAAAAATCATCTCGCGGCCCACCCGTGGCTGCTCGCGGCCCACCTTTGGGTCGCGACCCCGACTTTGGGAACCACTGTACTAGAGGACTCTAATATGAGATGAAAAACTCTCACACCTATAGAGCCAGACAACTCTAGAGAGTTCTAATATGAGATGTAAAACTCTCACACCTACTGTATAGAGCTAGAGGACTCTAGAGGACATAATCAGTCACCAGGACCACACCAGAATAGCTCATTTAAATACTGTGGCTCCTAATTTATGGTTTGGATATAAAATGGGTAACTAGCCTGCTGCTGGCAGTGCAGGTCTCCACTTGGAAAGGCTGACTGTATCTTTTCACAGGCCTGGATCCCTGGCCTTGAGACTCATTTGGCCTTGAGACTCATTTGGATCGCAGACTGAGAAAGTGGAACTGAAAGTTGAAGCTGTGCTGTTGGGAAACATTATTTCAACTAAACTGACTCAGGTCCCATCAGGGTCTGGTGAATGCCTCCTTGGCCAAAACATCATGGTTTTAACCTGAATCCACAAGTTCTATTTCGTTATGGCTTCGCTCAGCACCAGTTGCATAATATCTCTCTTCAGTGGATATGCACTGAATAAATTTCAAAATGTACCTTTACATACCAACATCCATCTGACCACACCCCCATCTGCTGCCTACATAAGCAGGGGTGGGGCCACACACTCATCTCCTTCTCAAATTTCATCCACAAGGAAGTGCCTGTATACACCACTTGACGTGGAGAAAATATTAGTCTGAGGAAAGGAAAACAGAAGAACAAGGAGATACGTTGACATTATATCTTTATTTTCTCTCTCACTATTTTCGAGAAAATACGGCGACATTGTCTTCGTCACTGGAGTGTCTGGAAGATGATGATCATTCTGTGTGACCTCCACCGGCTTTTCGTATTAGGGGTTCACGCCGCTGACATGCTCCCCATCTACAGTCCTCCTTGCTACGGCTGGATGGGTTTGGCCCTCCGGCCATACAGCTGGACTGTAGGAAATACCGACTGTTGTGGGAATCGGTTGTATTCCAGGGTGGGGTAAGTACTGTTTTGCTTGCGAGCTCTGGTTGTTGTTGATGCTGTGGGGGTTAACTGACAATTTTACGAAACGCCGACTCCAGATTGGGGTCCTCTGCACGGCTTAAACGGCGGTCGGAGGATCTTGGTCTGACGCCCATGATGGTCAATCTAGTGGGCCGCGACCAGGACCTGGTGATCCCAGGATTCTCGAGCGGATGCTTCTCTGTCTCGTGCAGGCCCCATCTTTCATATAAAAATGAAAGTACACCCTAAACGAGGAAATGTGGGCATAGGATCTTCTTTATCGGGAGTTCCATGCTCAAAGTCGGCTGCAGCCCGAAATGGGAACTGTGCTGGCCCCGCTGTATGTCTGGATCACTGTGTAAACTGTGTTTTGACATTCTTTTTCTTTTCCCTCTTAGGGGAGGGACTTGGACAGCGGCCTGTCTGAAGTGTGGTTTGTTATGTCGTTGTGTACAGTTCAGGTGATAGCTGCTTAGCTGGCGTGCTAGTTGTGGCCTACTGTGTTAGCCAGTCAGCTGTTAGCTGCGGCGCTAGCCCGCTGTGTTACCAGGCTAGTAAACGTTAGCTTGTTGCTATCAGTCGGATAGCTGCTTAGCTGGCGTGCTAGTTGTGGCCTACTGTGTTAGCCAGTCAGCTGTTAGCTGCGGCGTTAGCTCGCTGTGTTTACCAGGCTAGTAAACGTTAGCTTGTTGCTATCAGTCGGACGGCTGTTAGCTTAATGCTACACTGTTGAACGTTTTCTATGACTATAACATGCCTTAAACACTCTGACTACGACGTCATCTTTGACAGAGGATGTTAGTCGAACCTACACCGGGAGCCCTGCCAGCGAGGACTGCGTCAACATGGAGAAACGTAGCGGCTGGGTGGCGCAACTACGTTACCCTCGTCGTCAACACAGGGATGCTGTGTTCAACTTCGGTGCCCCGTTAGCCAGATTGCAGTTCTCTTGGCCTGCGCTCAGGGTAGGAAGGTCCCGACCGGACTTTAAACACTTCTTCTTTCCTTCCCTTCTAAATGTTTTGTAATAACGATGTTTTCCAAAAACGTGTGTTGCTGCAATACATTGAGGATACGACGCGTGTTGTGTGTGAATTGTCTTGTCACTGGTATAGCTTCTCTCTCCATAGAAATCAGGTTGTTGTTTACATGTGTAAAAATTATCTGGTTAGTTGTGATGAGAACATGTGTGTTCATGTAACGTGAACTCACAACTATGGGGGTTAATTAACCTATGACGCTATGCTTAGCGACATGTGATTGAAGAATGAATTCTTTTCTCAGCTTGTAATGACAATGAACAGTGTGTTCACATATTAACAGGGTTACCTGTTCAACTTGGTCGTATCAAGGGTAAGGAAGGAGGGGTGGTCCCCCCGGTTTCCCTGGGGCTTCCCCACCCTCCTCTCAGACATGTTGTTTACAATATATTGTGTCACTGTGTTTGTGGGGATACGATGTAACCCTCTGCTTAATTGCTGGGGTTGTGCTTTCCGCTTGAGAAACAATTTTTTCCTAAAGAAAAGATGTTTGGTCACTTATCATGTGTGCTTGGCAAGGCCTGTGGCCAATACGTAATCGAGGATTCTGTATTCTCTCGTTATGAAAAATGGCGTTCCTCTGTAGCAAGAGTGTACTTTTGCCATTTTTTGTTGTGATGAAGGGTTGTGTGTGTCTTGTGATCTACAACTGGGTTAGGTTTGGCCACAGAAGCACATGTGTAAGTCTGGTACCGGGGCTCTTAAAGGGGGCCCTCTCTATTCTGTGTTTTTCCTTAGTAAAAATCAGATAGCAGGTTAGCACATGAGCTATTTGAAGCTGTTAGATACTTCATGTAGCAGACTATGACTGTGTCATGCTCTATTTGTCATTACATCGTATCATGGGTGTGGGGTCGTAAAGGGGGGAACTGGTAATCCTTTCCTCCCCTTTTCTGATTGGTCAGGGGTTAAAACCTCCTGTCCTTCAAGGTTCCTGTCACGTTGCTGTTCGGCACGTTACAGGGTAAGAGCGGGGGGGGGGGGGGGGGGGGAGTTTCCTGGTCCCACGCCCTGGAAGATTGGGCGTGTGCACCGCAGAAATTCCCCTGCCATAGAGTACGTCACTGAGCGCGTCTCTGTTGGTAAGACTTCCGTGAGTTGTTCAGGTCCATGTTATGGATCTGTTTCAGGGAGTTGTCAGAGCTCCTCCTCACGAAGCTCCTCCTCGGGCCTTCTGTGAGTTCGGACTCTCCTTCCCTGTGAGGGAGCCTCGTCAGAGTTCAGAGCCTCCTCCTCAGATTGTCAAGGTGAGTAGAACTTCAAAAAGGAGTTCTGCTCTATTGTGTGTGTATTCGATTCAATTCGATTATTGAGTGTGTATTGGTTCAGTGCCTCCTCCTCGGAGAGCCCTAACCCAAATATTACAAAGCTCAATGTTGCAATATATTCTTTTCAATCTATACAGCTCGCGTGGGAAGTCTCTCTGGGGATTTCCGTCTCCTCCCTATGGCGAGGGTGGTGGGATGTAAAAATGTAAAAAAAAATTACCCTCAGCTGCGTCACGTGGGATTCATGTCAGTCTGTGTTTCTTTCTCTTTTTTAAATAAAAAGAGGAAGGAACATGAAGCACGACGGCTCCGTGTCGTTCTCCCAGGCGACTTGGAGGAACAATGTTTGGTGTCTTGCTAGACTATCCATTGATGTGTTTGGGTCTCGACGCATACATAGTGCTGGCTCGGTGTGTTTCTGTTAAGGAATCACGCAGGGGCTAAGTGCGCCTTGGTTGCTTGTTATTAAAACAGCGTTTTTATAGGGCAACTGGGATGGAGTTTTGTCTCTTCCGAGCGCCAGGTTGTCTCGATGAATTCTCGTTCATATCTGGGGGATGTTAACGGAATAGATCTGAACATAGGTAGAGGGGTCTCACGCCGTTGGGGTGGGCCACCGAGCACGGTTCACACCGGCCCGTCTGGGTGGCGCCCTCTTTTCATGTTTTAGATCAACACGCATATCTGCCCCTTCTCCTGGAGTAGGCATGGCGGCGTGGTTAGGGCACGGGACAGGTTCTGGTCATGCTGGTCCAGGTCAGTTAACCCGTTTGTCCGCCGGGGATGCAGATCTGCTGTTCTGGTACCCTGAGGGACTTGGGCTTTTTTCAGGGGGAAAAATGCCGGGTCGGCCCGGGTGTCACAAGGTTAGGCGTTATGGAGACCCTTGTTGGGTACATGTGGTACTCTGCACTATCATAAGGGCTGGTTCTCTTTTCTTCGCTCCTCTCTCACGCATGGCGAAGAGGGGGCTGTTGGGGTGGTCTTTTGGACCTCCTCTGGTAACCCTGTGCTTCCCGAGCCGCCGGGCCCGGTCTGAAGTAAAGTTTCGTTGATACCGTAGGCCTGGGATAACCCTTTTTTTCTTGAGGGGTTATAGGAACAACCACCGTCTGTACCGAGAGGGTAGTTGATTCCCTGGTATGTTGGAGCAGTGTCAACTCCCGGGTTGCCCGGTTGAGTGTGCCCCTGCACGTTCATGACGTCTGCCAATCATGTCAGCCTTCTCTGCCTCGACCCCTCTGGGTGGGTTTTTTTTTATGGAGGCTTTGTCATGGTGATCAACAACGCCAGCATACGCCCCTTCCGCCGGGGGGGCTGTTTTCAGCTGACTCCTTTGGCGCCTGTCTCGTCCGCAGTGCTCCAGGCTCAGGTTACAGCCTGCTGCCTGGTTTCCCCGGTGCGCTGCCTGCTTCCGTTGGTTAACCTTTTTTGAGTGCTTACGGCCATGCTGACTGCCTGTTCTGCAGGGTCAGTGTGCCAGGCGGTGTGTTATTGGGGGGAAAGGGCCCGCTCTTGGAGGGGCCTTATCCGAATACGCTGGCAATGTGGGGGGCGGTGTCACTAAGTGACCGCCTGGTGGGGTCTTGATGCCTGGCGTCATTGACCTCTCCGGGCCCCCTTTTTCCAGGGGATCCAGTCCCTTCGGTGGGTCTGGGTCTTCCTTCGCGCTCCGCTGCTACAGCCTTGCCACGGGGTTGGGTTGCTCTTGACCCCGTGATTTTGGGGGCAGTAACGAGGTTTGTTCCTTCCGTTCGTTCCCGGGTGGCATGCGGGTTGTGCGTGTGTGTAGTTGTGGGGTCAAGCCACGGTCTGCTCACCCTGTGCGTTGAGTTGCTTGAGTTCCTCTTCGCACGGTCGGATCCGTCTCCCTCCCGTAAGCCTCCAATAGGGGGGGTATCCTCCATTAGGGAGGGTCGGGGGGGCTCGGTCCTCCCCGGTCTGATGGTTGTGGGGGGCCTCAGCGGGGTACATTTGTCGGGCTATGGCTCCCGCTCAGCTCCTGTTATGCAACTGGTGCTGAGCGAAGCCATAACGAAATAGAACATAAGGTTATGTATATAACCAAGTTCTATGAGTTATGGTGCGCTCAGCACCAGGACACCGCTGCGGCCCTTGATCTTTCATTGTGGTGAAATTTGTTGGGAAGGAGATGAGTGTGTGGCCCCACCCCTGCTTATGTAGGCAGCAGATGGGGCTGTGGTCAGATGGATGTTGGTATGTAAAGGTACATTTTTTTATTTATTCAGTGCATATCCACTGAAGCGAGATATTATGCAACTGGTGCTGAGCGCACCATAACTCATAGAACTTGGTTATATACATAACCTTACGTTCTGTTGTGAGGAGGACATAAGATTTACCCATGTGAGTTTTATGTACGATTATCACAACAGAACGATAGGAATTATGTACAAAAATAGCTAAACACCCCTTTAATATATCCTACACCACACCACACCTGACCACATCACACCTGACCACATCACACCACACCACACCTGACCACACCACACCACACCTGACCACACCACACCTGACCACATCACACCACACCACACCTGACCACACCACACCACACCTGACCACACCACACCACACCTGACCACACCACACCTGACCACATCACACCACACCAAACCACAGCACACCACACCTGACCACACCACACCACATCACACCTGACCACACCACACCACACCTGACCACACCACACCTGACCACATCACACCACACCAAACCACACCACACCACATCACACCACAGGCCATACACCACACCACACCGACGGTAGGTGTATGTTTGTGGGTGTATATGAATGAATGAATGAATGAAAACTTTATTTAACAGATTGCAGAATGGGTCCCCCATTTTCAATTCATAGTGACATTTATGACATACATGACATCATGACATTTATGACATAGGGACATACATGACATACAGGTATATAGTACTGTTACATTTGTGACATATACGATATGCAAATATACAGTACTGTTACCCAGAGATCCTAACAGAAAATATATACATATGATGGGGAAGAGACTGTACATTAGGAGGGGGTGGGTGGGTGGGAGAAAATATATACATACGGTGGGGAGGAGACTGTCTATTAGGAGGGGGTGGGGGGGTAATATCATATATGACTCAGTGTTTGTGGGTGTATATCAGATTAGAGTGAATGTTTGTGGGTGTATATCAGATGAGACTGAGGAAAGAGAGTGTTTGTGGGTGTATATCAGATGAGAGTGAATGTTTGTGGGTGTATATCAGATGAGAGTGAATGTTTGTGGGTATATGATGAGAGTGAATGTGTGTGGGTGTATATTAGATGAGACTGAGTGTTTGTGGGTGTATATCAGATGAGAGTAAATGTTTGTGGGTGTATATCAGATGAGAGTGAATGTTTGTGGGTGTATATTAGATGAGACTGAGTGTTTATGGGTGTATATCAGATGAGAGTAAATGTTTGTGGGTGTATATCAGATGAGAGTGAATGTTTGTGGGTGTATATTAGATGAGACTGAGTGTTTGTGGGTGTATATCAGATGAGACATGTCGTCAGCTTGTTGTGACTGCAACTTGTTCCTGTTCGCGGACGACTCAGCCCTGCTGGTCTCTGACAGGAACAAGTTACAGGTTGAAAAAACCCTCAGCTCGGAACTCGGCAGAATCTGCACCTGGCTCGCTGATAACAAACTATCATTACACATGGGTAAAACAGAGTCCATTCTCTTCGGTTCAAAAAACAAACTCAGCAAGACCGATGGCTTCTCAGTTGCAGTGGGTGACAATATTGTCACAAGGAAAGATGAAATTACATACCTGGGTTCCATCCTAGAGGCAAATCTTTCCTGTGACAAAATGGCATCCAATGTAATAAAAAAAGTCAACCAACAAACTAGATTCTTGTACCAGATCTCCTCTGGTAAACAAGAATACCCTGAAGACTCTAGCAGGAGCACTCATTCAATGGTACTACGACTATGCTTGCACCTCATGGTACCAAAGCACCTCAAAGGCGCTAAAAACTAAATTACAAACATCACAAAACAAACTGGTCAGACTACTGCTTGACCTTAGTACTAGAACCCACCTCACCCCTTCCCACTTTGACAACCTAGGATGGCTTAGAGTAGACTACAGCAACTTGCAAATACACTACACAACTAAGGTACCCATGTACATGTCAAAATACTTCCCAAAGGTCAGTGAATACAACAAACACAACACCAGAGGGAGCTCCACAAATCATGTTAAACCAAGATTCGGCTCAAACAAGGGACTAAACATGTTTTGCAATTATGCCACGTCAATGTGGAACGCCCTACCCACAGCTGTAAAGGAATGTGAATCACTACCCACCTTCAAAACCTCTCTAAAAGAGCACCTACGGGAGACTGCAATCCGAAACTGGCCCATGTAAATGTCCAAACTCAACCCCCTCCAGTGTACAGTTTCGTCTTGTTTACATCAGGGTCCCCCATTTCTTATCATATCTTATATATCAGATGCGACTCAGTGTTTGTGGGGGTATACCAGATGAGAGTGAATGTTTGTGGGTGTATATCAGATGTGACCGAGGCAACAGGCAGGAAATCCAGACTGCCGGTCGGGATAAGCCCCTCTCTCCCAAACCAGCATTATCATTCCCAACTGGCCATTGTCCTCGGACGGACACATTCTTTCTGCACCAGCGGCTAGTTTTCTCTCTCTCTCTCTCTCTCTCTCTCTGTCTGTCTGAACCACATATGGTAGTTACACAAAACTAAGGCTAATTGAGGTAATTACTGTAAATAATAAAAAGAATACACATATTTCATGGCATCTGTCCATTGACCTTCTCTTTCAAGTGTGTGTGTGTGTGTGTGTGTGTTTATGTGTGTGTGTGTGTGTGTGTGTGTGTGTGTGTGTGTGTGTGTGTGTGTGTGTGTGTGTGTGTGTGTGTGTGTGTGTGTGTGTGTGTGTGTGTGTGTGTGTGTGTGTGTGTGTGTGTGTGTGTGTGTGTGTGTGTGTGTATATACTGTACTGTATATGGCCATCAAGATTATTGAAAGGCATTTCTTAACAAAGAACTGATGGGCCGTTCCAAACACACAAGAACTGCTCTTTACACAAGCCAACATAACATTCCACTGGTCACTATTTATAACCAACTGAGAGGATAGGAGGGATGGAAAAGGAAAGAGAGAGAGAGAGACGTGTATATATATATATATATATATATATATATATATATATATATATATATATATATATATATAGAGAGAGAGAGAGAGACACACACACACACACACACACACACACACACACACACACAATGCTTATAATAATATGATAATAGGAGTGGTAGATTTTCCAGAGAGATTCTGGGTAGTGAAACACAGAGGGGATCCCACCACACAACAGAGACAGCTTTGTCTGACCTGACCAGACTGCATCCAGAATACATGGTGGGACCTCTGTGTCTGGGCTTTGATTTTAAAGAGAGACAGAGACAGAGACAGAGACAGAGACAGAGAGAGAGAGAGAGAGAGAGAGAGAGAGAGAGAGAGAGAGAGAGAGAGAGAGAGAGAGAGAGAGAGCGAGAGCGAGAGCGAGAGCGAGAGAGAGAGAGTGTGTGGTGGACATCATTTACTCAGGTTGAAGAGTAGAAGAGTACATCTAGAGTAGTCTAGAATAATACTACAGTAAATGAAAAAGAGCAGCACAATAGCTACAGTAAGCACTCAAGCTCCTTTAAATATTCTTTTGGACGAAAATCATAAAAATGTCCAGCTGCAAATACTTAGGGAGCAGCCGCACTGATCCGTCACAAAGTGATGAAACAGACAGAAGGTATCGCCGTCCGTAGGTTTGTCTTCAATTAGGACCTAGCTATCATAATTGTGCACTCGCAGAAACAAGAGCTTTTGCTACGGACTGTGGCATATCCGTCAGTTCCAAAGGTTCAAACTTTTCTGTCTGTCAAAAAAGTTATAACTCTGACAGAGATGGACTCATCATCAGCCCTGTCCAACACAGATATTCATTGGAAAACAAGTTAAAACAGACATAGAGGGACAGACACAATGTGTGAGTGTGACCACTAGGCTGCGATTGTAATTAGTGACTATATATATATACTATATGTAGCAGCCTGAATATTCTTTAAGTATTCAGTAGTGCTAACTAACTGTTACTTTCCCTGTGTGTGTATAACGTGTGATTTACAGTGTTCCTTTGGATAGCTCGCCCAGTCTAACGACGAGGTGAGGTGCTACTCTTCTCCAGATGCAGTATGGATTACTAGCAATAACATTGAGCCCTTTTTCCCTTTCTGGAGCGGTCCTTGAGTGGGACCAGTGAAGGTGCCAGCAGGGGGCGGAGTGGCAGTGGTGGCAGGTGGAGCAGTGGAGAGAAGCAAGCAACGAGGAAGAGGGAGTTACCTGGAGGCGAGGGGAGCAGGAAGCTCTCTTCGGCATTGGACTTGGCCGTGAACGGTCGCAGCCACAACGGGCGTGTGCTTTGGAATAGCCCCGTTGAAGAAGTGAAGTTGGAGAGCCCCGTCGGAGCGAGCGGCGGGTGATGAGACATACTTGCTAGTGACTTGCAAGAGCACCCGGTGCCATATATTAAGTATTAACATTGTAATGTATAACCTGCCCAGGCTTCACTAAAGTAGACTTAATCGGGATCATTGTGTGTGTCTGTTTCTTTGAGTTCCATTTGCTATTCTAACCTCTGGGTAAATATTGTGACTGCATAATTATTTAACCCTTACACCCCATTTACAGAATAGCATTTGAAGGGTCTATACAGGTGGTCAAGGAAGGGTACTGCTTAAAGGGAAGCCCAATAATACTATTGAACTGACAGTCACTGGGTGTGGGAGGGCTGTCGGAGGTACTGAGGGAGTGAGGGTGTGTGGGGAGTTACTGCTGACCGCCTTGGAAGGCGAGGGAGACCAGAGTACCAATCCCCAGGTTAGTAAATCCTGGGCCCCATCCACTCCAACTGCAAGCCCTCCAGAACGACGTTCCGGGCCAAAGACGGGGGTACATATAGGTCCAATACTATAGTATCCTACTACCCAGTGTCTGTGTACTACTACTCCCACAAGCAGGGATAATCCACCCTTCTACATATATATATAGTGCAGTCTGTAAGCCTGATGAAACGATGAAACATGTAATTTGGGGTGTAATTCCAGTGACTTTTTCCTCACTGAAATTACTGTCCAGTTTCTCCATTGACTTACATAGTAGAATTGGACAGGAAACAGTCACTTAAAATGCACCCTATCTGTACTTACTCATTATAGTGACAGGAGAGTGATGGTTTACATTTTCTTTGAACCCTCGGGTACTGAACAACATAACACCCAGTCAACTACATATCCCACACTGTAAATCGAGGGATTTGCCCTCAAGTAAGAGACAGAATACGTTCATAAAACTGCGGTCCAAAAACACACAGCTCACAGGAGAAAGGAGAAAAGAAAAAGGAGAAAGGAGAAAAGAGAATGGAGAATACAGAAAATATAAAGGAGAATGGAGAAAAGAGAAATGAGAATGGAGAAAGGAGAAAAAAGAAAGGAGAAAGTAAATATGATAACTTTATTTAAGTTGTTAAGTTTGTTATCATTTTTAATCATTACCTTTAATATACCCTATTAGAAAGTAAAAAAAAGTAAAAAAAAAATAAAGTTATATCCATATAAAACGTATACAAGTCATTTTCTGTTTAGTTTGTTAGTTGTTTGTTTAAATTTTTCTAAATCGAGGGATTTGCCCTCAAGTAAGAGACAGAATACGTTCATAAAACTGCGGTCCAAAAACACACAGCTCGCAGGAGAAAGGAGAAAAGAGAATGGAGAATGGAGAAAATATAAAGGAGAATGGAGAAAAGAGAAATGAGAATGGAGAAAGGAGAAATGAGAAAGGAGAAAGTAGGCACTAGCAAGCAGGGGAAACACTGGTTTGTAGGCTGGTGATGACGTTTGAGAAATCCATGTATTTAATTCAATGCAAGAATGAATGATAGTATATTATAGACTAACAGAGGGGGCCATAAATCATATCCCCACGTGTGACAACAATGACTGACCAGAGGTAGGAACGTGAAAAGCAGAGGTAGGGAAATCCATACCACCCCTCCCACCCCTGGCAAATCACACCCTGGATATAACCACACTGAAAGTCTACGATTTAACCTCATAGACATTGTTCCATTTCAAATAAAAATGATTGGCTTTCCCCTTGTTCTGTAGAAAAAGGATTGTTGAATCAACTTTCTTGGCAACTCTGGACTATGGGGATGTTATTTACAGAACCGCTGCTGTCACCATATACGCTCTGCAAACTACCATCCTATCTCATCTACGTATGTAGCACCGGAATACTGGTCATAACACGCTGCTCCAGTGACCGTCTGGTTCTTCACGCGCCTCATGCTCGGACTGAGCAGGGAAACACTGCTTTTAGTGTTGATGCAGCAGCAGCATCATGGAATCGCTTGACCTAAAATGTAGTTCCCTTGTCTCTCTTGTTCCCTTGTCTCTCTTGTTCCCTTGTCTCTCTTGGACCCTTTAGATATTTGATCAATGGCCTTCCGGTGGCGGCACGGTGGTGTAGTGGTTAACACTGTCGCCTCACAGCTAGAAGGTCCTGGGTTCTCCTCGTGCTCGCAAGGGTTTCCCCTCCCGATAAGATAAACCCAATGGAAAAACATGCACAACAGATCGCTAACGCTGTCGCGTCCCTGATGAAGATGGACAGTAGCACTTGGTTTGGTCCCCGGGCGCGGCGCACGCTGCAGCCCTTGTCTGCTCCCGGCTGCCGAAGTGCAGAGAACATTTCATTCAGCGACTCAGTGCATGTGTGTGCGTGTGTTCCTGTGGGTCGCCCATCGCATGTGTGTGTGTTAAAAATCTGCATGACAAATAAAGACTTCTTCTTCTTCTTCTTCTTCTTCTTCTTCTTCTTCTTCTTCTTCTTCTTCTTCTTCTTCTTCTTCTTCTTCTTCTTCTTCTTCTTCTTCTTCTTCTTCTTCCGCTGTCGACCTGTAGTTGTTTTGCTTGATTCTGTCCTGTTGCACCATGCTGCTACTACAGTATTAATATTTTCCTTTGTCTGTATAACTTTAATTTTTTAACTGTTTATTAGTATTATCTCTTTTAACATTTCTGTATGTGTTTGGATTTGTTGATGCCATCATTAATAAATGA
>NC_140168.1:40145443-40200443 GCF_963971535.1 Notolepis coatsorum | reverse complement strand
CTTTAAGAGCAGGCTGTTGTTCTGCTTTATGGCGCCTTTGGGGTCTGAGGCTGCCTAGTAAGAGCATGGGAACAGGAAGAGAGAAGTACAGGGAGAGTCATTTTCTTATTAGCCAGAAGTCTGGCCCTCAAGGTAAAGCAATATATTGGAGCACAGCATCTTGTAACTCTCCAACCTCACTTCAGTGTCTGTCATCTCTGCAGGCAGGTATGTAATTACCTTCTGGTGGGTGGGAGTACTGTAGATCACTGCATGTCGCACACACACACACGCACACGCACACACACACACACACGCGCGCGCACACGCACACAGACACACACACACCCGTGTGACTCATAACTCATGATCAGGCATTGCACAATTCCAGACTATATTACCCTGTCCTTTCATTTAGTTTCCTGCTGACCTCTACCTGACCTTGTCCCCCGTCAGGGAGATGCAGTGATGGGCAGTAGCTTGCTACAAGTAGCGACGCTACATAGCTTAACTACAATTCTCAGTAGCGTGCTGGTAGCTCGCTACTTTTTAACCAGGGTAGCAGTCTCTGTAGCGGAGCTCTTTATAGAACGAAGTAGTAATGTAGCGACGAGAAACGTTACACGCTACTTTCGAGAGAAACAGTCATTCATTCATTCATTCATTCACTAGAATATCTGCGAGGAGAAAAAAAATCCCCCGTAAAAAACCCACTATGATTGGTTGCCTTGGTTGTTTAGATATGAGTGACGACTTCACGATTGGGTATGGTAGGCCAAAAACGTTATGGGTAGGCCAATCAGAGGCAGGATAGGGCGGGACTCCCAGCCGCAAAGCAGGAAGTGAAAATCAAACAGACGTATTGAATGAATGCAATTTAACGGATTACATGAACAAGAACCAGTCTGAGCGAAATGGCAGAGGGGTTCGATGGCATTGATGAAGATGATGATGTCAATAACAACAATGACTCTCCATGGCCCTATCTGGGACACATTTATGAGTTTGACTGAAAAAACGGCTAAAACTATGCTGCTCTCAACTTGAAGACACATTCAGGTGAGCTGATGAAAATCAACTGATTCCCAAACAGCACACAAGTCAGTACACTTTGTCAACAGCTTTAACTAAGATAGCTGCTATCATGATGTTTCACTGTAGGCAGAAAATGAACAATATTATTGGGGTGGAGAAAAGAAAAAAAGAGGGAAAAGCAGTGGTTCTCAACCTGTGGGACAGGACCCCCAGGGGCGGGTCCCCACATGATTTTGGGGCCATGGAATGTTTTGTGAGTTACATATTTAAATACATTTGGTCATTTAGCTGACACTTTCATTCAAAGCAACTTACAAATTGTGTACAACAAGTCAGTAGGAGTGGTACATATCTAGCAGCCAAGGATAAGTAGTATTGTTTGTCAGTGTCAAGCTTGAGTGTTATACTCTGAGTACATACTGTAGTAGTATAGACATATTAGCATAGTTGGTACTGGTAGTAGTATATACATGGTAGCATAATACTAGTAAAATGAAGTAAAACAATTCAGATATTGAAGAAGTGTGTAATACAAGTTCATGTTAAAAGGATGACACAAAAAGCCAGACCGAGGGCTTGTTTCAGTTTTATAATAAACAATCAAACTGAGAATTTTTTTTCCTGCCTATTTGTTTGGTGGAAACTTGGTCACGAAGTAAAAAAAAAAAAAAAAGTAGTGCCGATGTAGCTAGCTATTTTTGCCATATTCTTGTAGTGTAGCTTGCTACATTTCTCTGGGGATAGCTTCCATTGTAGTTGAGCTATATTTAATCGAGAGTAACTTGTAGTGTAGCTTGCTACATTTTCCAAGTAGCTTGCCCATCACTGGGGAGATGACAACTGCCCATCTGAGGCTGTTCTTAAAGAGGAATACCACCCAATTTAAGCAACCATATCATAATGTTCCTACGGTCGAGGACTGTCCGGTCAATACTTTGTGAACATGAACAACTCCTTACCAAAGTCAGACACGGAACTGAAGACTTATGACGTCATCAGGTTTAAAGTCTGGAGCTGCTCCATAAAAGGTGAATGGGAGACTTGATTTTGGAGCCAAATGAGCTTTAATCCATGTAGTGTTACCAGGTCAATGAAACACAGGATACTTGACTGACTTCTAAAGAAGTACTGATCATTGTGGCAAACCTGTACCCACTCTACATTTACATTTTACCTGTACCTGTACCCACTCTACCAAGCACTTCCTGACTCCCTCTACCAAGCACTTCCTGACTCCCACTACCAAGCACTGCCTGACTCCCTCTACCAAGCACTTCCTGACTCCCTCTACGAAGCACTTCCTGACTCCCTCTACCAAGCACTTCCTGGCTCCCTCTACCAAGCACTTCCTGGCTCCCTCTACCAAGCACTTCCTGACTCCCTCTACCAAGCACTTCCTGACTCCCTCTACCAAGCACTTCCTGGCTCCCTCTACCAAGCACTTCCTGACTCCCACTACCAAGCACTTCCTGACTCCCTCTACCAAGCACTTCCTGCCTCCCTCTACCAAGCACTTCCTGACTCCCACTACCAAGCACTTCCTGGCTCCCTCTACCAAGCACTTCTTCATTCCATGATGTATTTTAAGGCCTTTTACGGTTGTCATAGGCCAATTGTCTGACCTGCAAGTCATCCGTCAACTTTCAGCCAATCAGAGTTCAGCCAATCAGAGTTCCACATGGACCCTTCACTTGGACAAGTCCCAGCTAGTCTGTTAATGACACTTGCTTCAGCAGACACACACACACACACACACAGAAATGTGAAAACATAGAAATGTGAATTTGACCGAGTGGTCTCTCACCAATGACATTGCTCATTTAGTCTTTTCTCAAGGACGAGACAACAAAACCAAAAAGTCAATACGAACATCGAAGGACATCTGTGGGATATCTTTCAGAGTAAAACTGCCTGTACTGTGGACTGTAACACACTTCTCAGAACGCTGGGCTGGTTAGAGCCAACACACACAGGCTGTGTCAAGAACCATCTGGCCAGCTGTCCACACACACACACGCACAGACACGCACACACGCACACACACAGACACACACACACAGACACACGCACACTCACACAGACACACACTCACACATGCGCACACGCACACACAGACACACACACACACACACACACACACACACACACAAAGAGAGGATTCACTCAAGTAAACACCCAGCCTGGAACACTTAGCTACAGTCCGGTGTCGAGGCCAGAATATCCACGAGTCCTGAACACAGTGTGCTGGATGTCATGTCATCTTCAGCCACTTTGTATACAAACAGATATATGTGAACAAAACCAATGAACTGCGGCTGGTGGTACAATGTCAGACAGTTGGACACGAACGAAAGAACGTATTGTTCTATATTTTTGTGCCTTGCGGCAAAAAGATGCCCAGCTTCCCAAGACCCAGACGCTGTGTGAGGCCAAATATCACACAAAATATAATTTAGGTCGGTTATAGCCATGCTGTAGTATGATATACTATGCTGCTGTGTCATGTAGGTTTTATTGTGTTATGGGGGGTGGGGGGGGGGGGGGCGTTCGAGGTAAGAAAACAGTGACTGTGTTGTGATAAGGTTGAACTACTCCTTTGAAAACATGACATGACATAATTTGCAGCAGCAGCAGCAGGAATGCCAGGGTGGGTGTGGCTGCTGGGTTGTTTGGGGACTGAACGAAAACAGGCCTAGTTTTCCATCCATCCATCCATCCATCCATCACAATACCCCCCCCCCCCCCCCCCCCTCCCTCCTCTCTTTCCTTCTTCCGTTTCTCTCCCTCGCCCCATTTAGAGGAACTATCCGCCCCATGGTCCTACTCTTTCTCTCTCACACCTCTCTCTCTCTTTCTCTCTCTCTCTTTCTCTCTCTCACACCTCTCACTCTCTCTCACACCTCTCTCTCTCACCTCTCTCTTTCTCTCTCTCACACCTCTCTCTCACACCTCTCTCTCTCACCTCTCTCTCACACCGCTCACTCTCTCACACCTCTCTCTCTCTCTTTCTCTCTCTCATACCTCTCTCTCTTTCTCACACCTCTCTCTCTCTCTCACCTCTCTCACACCTCTCACTCTCTCTCACACCTCTCTCTCTCTTTCTCTCTCTCACACCTCTCACTCCTCTCTCTCTCACCTCTCTCTCTCTTTCTCTCTCTCACACCTCTCTCTCTCTCTCTCTCACACACCTCTCTCTCTCTCACACCTCTCACTCTCTCACACCTCTCTCTCTCTCTCACACCTCTCTCTCTCTCTCTCTCACACACCTCTCTCACCTCTCTCTCTCACCCCCCTCTCTCTCTCTCTCACACCTATCTCTCTATCTCACCTCTCTCTCTCTCTCACCTCTCTCTCTCTCTCTCACCTCTCTCTCTCACACCCCTCTCTCTCACACCTATCTCTCTCACCTCTCTCTCTCTCTCACCTCTCTCTCTCTCTCACCTCTCTCTCTCTCACACCTCTCTCTCTCTCTCTCTCTCTCACTCTCTCTGGGGGGTCTTTTAAATGAGGCACTGACGTCACGGCTCAGGAAGTGTTGACTGTGACCTCAGTCAACTCCAACTTTATTAAAACAACAGGGTTGGCGCGCGGACAGCGCTGGAAACACGGTGCTTTCCCCAGCGGTGGTGTTGCACTCAGGGGAACACACGTCTGGCGAGAGGAACCAACAGTATTCAATCACAACAGGGAGGAGGAACCAGACTGTTTAGTCTGAGCACTGGACAGTTTAGGGTTTTCAGAGCGTTCTGTACAAGAGGCCTTTAAAAAATCATAAAATACATTTTATTACACCTGCCATCGCATGTATTTACCTCCTACTGTACTCACCGTCCTCACTGTTGAATGTTATCACAACATTTAGGCTACGCAAAAATCACATTGCAAAAACGCAATACCTTGTAAGGATGCAAACAGACACACACACACACACACACACACACACACACACCACACATTGCACATCGCAATGGACAGATGGTTGTGGTAAAAGCTGGGACTGTTGCATCATCATGGTTTAGTTTGTGAACCACAGCTGTTGAACTTTACAAGAAACACAATGGAGACACAAACTCAACCATACCATACCATGCTAGACCATGGCTAGGCCCAGCCAGGCTGAATATACTGTAGCTAATGGAGTCTATTAGAGGCTTTGATGCAGGTGTTCACTACAGTATATCTTCATGGTTAGAGGCCTTGCTGCAGGTGTTCACTACAGTACATCTTCATGGTTAGAGGCCTTGCTGCAGGTGTTCACTACAGTATATCTTCATGGTTAGAGGCCTTGCTACAGGTGTTCACTACAGTATATCTTCATGGTTAGAGGCCTTGCTACAGGTGTTCACTACAGTATATGTGTATGAAGACGTGCTGTTACGCTGATACGTGATGAGAGAGGGGGAGTACGGCTCCAGGAACGCTGCATGCCTTTGGGGCAGTTAATATGTTACAGTGATCCCTCAGGACTTTTACATTCAGTCCAACATCCTGAGCATAGGATTAGAGAGCTGCCTGATATATATATCTACAACAACACATGCACACAACTCTCTCACACTCTAAGGCTGGCGTTACACAAGCGACTTTCACATGAAAAGTGAGTGCATGCAGTTGAGTTGCATCTGATGCAACACCCCATGCAACGATCAACAAACTTGTCCCCTTGTTGAAACTTGAAAATGACATCATCTGCAACCAGAAACTGCATGCATGTATAATTGACTGTGTAACTTCGGCCTAAAACTCTCACTTTCACACACTGTGTGTCTGCACACAAGCTCTTAGCGCTTGCTCCATTTAGCAAACAACATAATATAAACCTGACCCTTTGGTGAAACCCTCCACAAACCCTCCACGTAAATATGCATTCAAATCTATAGCCTATAAGCTGTAAATATCTCCCCTGTGGTTTAATTGTTGAGTCTTTAGAGAAGCCAGTGACCCATGACTCCACAGAGAGAGGAAGGCTGGCTGACTGGCTGAACTGATTATCTCATCATCTGAGAGCTTCTCTCATCTCTCCTATCAGCTGCTTTCATCTCAGCAGCGGTTTGTAGGAATTGTTTTTGACTGTGACCGAACACAAAGGTAGGGCTCACTGGAGCGGAAAGAGAGCATGAGGTAAGAGCAGATCTTCAGATTTCACATGGGTGAAAGAAGGGACACGGCTTGATGATTTTATTTAATCTAACTGGAATGAAGGAATGAATCTCTGCATGTCTGGCTGCTGCACACATATCTCGAGAACCGTTCATCCGATTGACTTCACACTCAGCGCATGTATTGCTGAGGACCCATGGGAGTGCACGGTCCAATTTGATGCCATTTGGCCAGATGGTGGCGCTATAACAATGAACGTCTGCATGTCTGATTGTGGCTCGCATATCTCGAGAACCGCACATCCGATTGACTTCACACTTGGTGGCTGTATTGCTGAGGACCCAAGGGGTGCAATGTTCCGCACAGGCACGATTTCCACACAGGCACAAAGGAAGAACACTCCAGAAGACTCTCCTGCATGTGCAAATTCATTGGTACCAATGTGTTACGTATGGGGGTGAGTAGTAGTGAGTCCAATGGTGGAGGAGACAAGGAGAGATGGAGATAGGTAGCTATTTCTAAGGATGTGTCTTTATTAAAACACACAGAGCAGCGATAATCCAGGAAAGACGCCGGGCTCAACAGAGAGAACAGGCAAAAGTAATATAAGTGCATCGCGAGTGGCTCAGCAAACTCTGACCAGCTCCTTCCCACACGAACGGTATTCTGAAGCCTCGACAACAAACAAGGGAACAGAGAAAGAATAAGTAGTCACCAACCCGGGAGAGGGAACCCAGAACGTTACACCAATGGCCATTTTGCATAAACATACCGATACATACCATTAGAAAAACATGTGTAAAACACATTTTCTGTGGTATTGTTTTCAACTTTGCCTTATAACAAGACTTCAGGCTATGGATTCATTGTGTTTTCCAGCGCATACCTCTCAGCTGGAACTCTTTTGCAGGCATCTGTTTGCAAGATAATTCAGACGTAAGTAAAAAAAGAAATACTTTTATTTCAGTGTGTTCAAACCTCTGTAACTGTAATTACAGTAGCACTCAGACTGATTCTTCCTGTTGTGGAAGAAAATTCTGAATGTTTCCTTTCAAAAGAGGCCAGACTCATGCATGTGCTATATATACAGTAGGCTACATGGTTCAAGAATAACTTTCAAATTACTTTGGGTATGCAATCAACAGGCGTTTTATGCCAAATTTGCAGGACTGCAGGAGGTTAACTAAGGGTAAATGTAAAGGCACTGATTACTAGCAAAACTATGTTAAAGGGGAACTATTTTACAATTTCTTTCACTATTTGGGTACTTTTACACAATTCCTGTGGGTTTATGGAACACCTCTGTAATTTTTTTTTTTTTTTTATTCATTGTTTTGTATTTCTAATCAAGTCCTCAAAAACAGCATTTTTCTACCTCAAGATCTTAAGCTGTTTTGAGCCTGGGCTACAACCACTGTGGGAACTGTGTGGAAACTCAGCTGATTATCATGCAGCGGTGTCTCTCTGACATCACAAATCAGCACATTTTCAGATGACTCAGTTCAATGAGGGTGAATATTGTGAGAGGAGAATTGGAAGAATGCGCCAATATGAGAATTAGAGACATAGATCATATTAATATAAGTCCACATAGCTAGGAAACAATGCTAAACACTGAAAAAGGCCATTTATAAGATAGTTCCCCTTTAAGAGAATGAAATAGCTGCTACGAAGAGTAACAGGGTTAAAAACAAAAACAAAACAAAAAACATCAGCATAAAGGACTTGTCTAAAAAGTATTTTTAGACGCGAAGCACCTCTATGACCGGGTACTGTGTCGCTGACTCAGCCAGTAATCCAGCCACTCTGCCCCTAGTGGTGGCTCACAGGCACTTCGGGGAGGACCAGTTAGCTTGGCATCGATGACATCATCTCACCTCCTATGCTCACCATCGCCTTTAAAAGGCAGGGAGGAAGCACAGCTCGGAGCAGAGCAACGGAATAACACTCAGAAGTGCACAAGAGTCTGCTACTTCATTATATCAAGTGATCACTTAAGACCTTACAAACGCCAGCTTGTACAAACAAGGCGTGGCCTGACGACAGAGAGAAGAGGGACGGCGGGGCCTAATGATCATCCGCCAGACGGCACCCTCCATAATGTCAACACTGGATGAGATCAGTGTCGTTAAAGCACACTTAGGGCACGACAGGACAACACCACATATCACATTGTGAAACAACACGTGCTGCACCCGCACACACACGCGTACGTGCATAAACATAGAGACACACACACACACACACACACACACGTCAACCCTCGACACACCCACGATCCCAACCCATATTGCTGCCCGGTATAATAATAACCCCCTGGAGTGGGGGAATGTAAAAATATAGTACCATTGATCGGAAAAACACACTGGGCAGAGACAATGGAAAAAGTAGAACATAAAACGGGTACTTTGTGAGAACAAGAAGAAAAATACGTCTCCCGGTCGTAATACCGAAAGAGACACGAGGGAGGGTGGCGGTTTGCAGGGCAGATATCACGGTGATAAATATGTGAAGGGAAACATGTCATTAAGAGAAGAAAAAAAGAAGAAAAAGAGAAACCGAAATAGACAGAGGAAGAGGAGAGACAGAGAGGAGGGGGACAGACCGACACGGAGGGGGACAGACGTTCTGGCCCGGCTGGAGAACAGCGTATACAAGACGTCCAGCATATGGTCCCTCTCTGTGGGACGTTTAGGCCTCAACCGCAACGCCCCCTCTAAATATTTGGTTTCCTCATGTTCCCCACACACACACACATACACACGCGCGCACACACACACACGCACGCACGCACGCACACACACACACGCACACAGACACAGATCATCCCTCCGTCCTCCACAAAGAGAAAAGTATACAAAATGGAGAAAAGAGAACATACAATAGCAGGTAAGAGGCTGTTGATTCCTGCCAAGTGTGAGGGGAAAGATTGTTAATCTCCTCACTAAATCGTTTAATCTCTGTGTGCGCTCATCACGAGAGCAGCCGTGTACCAGTAATGTGTAACTGGGTGTATCCCATAATGAACATGACACTTCAGCACGGCGTTGAAACAGACAATCCCTGGACATGACGGCACGTAAATGATGGGCCGTCTCTGAGGGACCAGCCTTGCCAGAACATGACGTCTTTCTTTTGGACGCGCTAAATCCCCCAAATGTGGTCCCCTAAAGAAATGACTTCACTCTCCTTGAGAGATGAGCGCGCTTGTGGTAAACACAGGGATGTGCAGTCACAGCGGCTCCAGTAAACAGGCTTTACAGCGTCAGTCTGCCGTCGTCTGTGTTGTGGAAGAAAATGGCTACACAGCGGGGCGTCGTTGTGTCTCTCTTTCCTCCAATCCATTCCTCCTCACAAGCTTATTGTACAGACAGCTGGCCCCCACATGCCAATAGCAAAGTCTGAGTGAGGGAGCGAGTGAGTGAGTATGTGTGTGAGTGTGTGATTGAGTGTTAGAGAGAGAGAGAGAGAGAGAGAGAGAGAGAGAGAGAGAGAAAGAGAGAGAGAGAGACACACACACACACACAGACAGACAGACAGACAGACAGACAGACAGACAGACAGACAGACAGACAGACAGACAGACAAACACAGACAGACGGACAGACTGAGAAATGCACAACAGAAAAGATGCCCAGTGCATGCAGTGTTATATTTAAGTACAACACTGCATGCAACACTGTGTGCTCCTTCATGTTTGAGATAGTGGATAATATCAGCCTTAAGCAGAATAATATATGTTTATCCATCCATAATGACTAGCTCTTTATCATCTGAATCACTGTTTAGATGGCAGACAGAAAGTCTGGTTAAGTGGGGAAACTGTTACACCTTACATTTAAATTATGGATGGCTGATATTATCCCTGGTATTAACATACATCATACAAGAGGATTTAAGAGTAATACTTTGTTGCCACCTAGTGGTATTGGTGATGTACTTCTCTCCCCCTACGATTAAACAGATCAACAGAGGTGGTGGTAACACAGGCCTTCTTGGACCAAAAATGGATCCCACATGTACATCTCTGTACAAGAGTATCACATGTGTATACTGTATATTATCTCTGTACAAGAATACACTTCAAAGTCACTCACTCAGTGTACATAACCCGGTTTAAAATCTGTAGATATCTGCTGGTATTTCAGATTTTTATCTCTTTGTTTTATTATTTTATGTGTATATGTTCTTATCTGCCTTTGTATGTTCTCTTCCATTGTGTAAAATCGACTACTATGTACTATGCTACTATCCCTATACTACTACCTATCATGGTAATATGTTGTCTATACTACAGTATGTACTATGTATTAGTCTAGCACTGAGGTTTGACACTGTTTGACCAACAATACCACTGACCCTTAGCTACCAGAGTTGTACCTCTCCTGCTGACTTGTTGTTCACAATTTGTAAGTCGCTTTGGATAAAGCATCAGCTAAATGACTTGATTACTAAATGTAAATGTAGTGCTGTAGACAATAACAGTTCATCCCTAGAGATGATGAAGCTCTCTTTCCTCAAACGTCAATAGAACCGCCCTTCAACATTTATCTCCCTCAACTATCTCCCCCTTCCTCCCTGTACCCTTCATCCCTGCATCCTTCACCCTAATAATAATAATAATAATAATAGATTTCATTTGTAATGCGCTTTACAGTTGCGGGGCAACTCTCAGAGCGCTACAGTTAAAGGGACTTAAAAGCTAGCGAGAATAAAGGAAAGAAAGAATATAAAAATAGGCAAGACTAAAACATAACATAGCAGAGAAACATAGAATAATAAAACTGATAAAATAAATTGGTAAAAGAACATAAAATGTGTGGAGCAAAACATTTGATAAAAGGTCAACAGAAGGCTACTACTAAAAAGGTGGGTTTTGAGGCCTTTCTTAAAAACATCCACAGTCTGTGGTGCTCTCAGGTAGTCAGGGAGAGCATTCCACAGACTGGGAGCGGAGGAGCAAAAAGCCCGATCTCCCATAGTGCATAGATTTGTCCTTGGGCGCTGGAGGAGGTTTGCCTGGCCAGAGCGGAGATGTCGAGAGGAGGAGTGAGGGGTGATGAGTTCTTTGAGGTATAGGGGGGCGTTTCCATAGAGGCATTTGTGGGTGAGCAGGGAGACTTTGAATTCAATCCTGAGTGAGACAGGGAGCCAGTGAAGAGACTTCACCTAAGTGTGTCCCTACATCCTTTCCTCCCTGCATCCTTCACCCTCCCTCCCTGCATCCTTTCCTCCCTGCATCCTTCATCATTTCCTCCCTGTATCCTTCATCCTTCATCCCTTCCTCCCTGCATCCTTCATCCTTTCCTCCCTGCATCCTCTTCACCCTCCCTCCCTGCATCCTTCACTCTTCCTCCACATCCCCCAAACCATCTCATCCCTTCCCTGGCAATCTTCCTATCCCCTTCCTATCCCCTCTCTCTCTCTCTCTTTTTCTCCCTCCTCCTCACAGAGTAGAAGACCACCTGTGTTTCATCGCGATACGAGTCAGGGGCTTAGGGGGGGGAACCCAATCCCTGTCCTCCGATCCCCGGTGGGAGGGCAGTCAAAGTGCAGGGAGCTATTTTGAGGGAGCCTCGATAATGACCAGGCACGAGTGGAATCTGGGAGCCATGCTCTCCCTCTCCACACAGACACAAGGCGGCTTGGCTGCTCCTTCAACGGCCATGATGGATGATCCCCACTTTAACTCAGCTTGTCCCAGGAGGGTGAGTGAGAGAGAGAGAGAGAGTGAGAGAGAGAGAGAGAGAGAGAGAGAGAGAGAGAGAGAGAGAGAGAGAGAGAGAGAGAGAGAGAGAGAGACAGACAGAGACAGAGGAGAAGGAGTAAGGGGGAGAGGGATGGCAGAAATGAGAGGTTACAAGTGCAATATTTTCCACCAATGTGCAATATCTTTTTCAGTACTGTACGATACTGTATACTGTATTTGCAATGCTGTTTTTTTATGTTCTTGAATAAGTGCATGTGTAGCAGAGGGTGTGGGTACACTAATGTATGTATGGTAGTGTGTGTATGGGTACATGGAATGTGGTGTGTGGTAGTGTGTGTATGGGTACATGGAATGTGTTGTGTGGTAGTGTGTGTATGGGTACATGGAATGTGTTGTGTGGTAGTGTGTGTATGGGTACATGGAATGTGTTGTGTGGTAGTGTGTGTATGTAGGTATGGCTAGATACTTCTACAATCTATAGACCTTTTCAGTGGAATTGCGTTGCTAGGGGAACAGCTTTGGCCCAGGTTTACTTCCTTCCCGTCAGCAACAGGACATTTAGACCAATTTAGATATTTTATGTTTGAAGTTTGAAACGGCCTACAGACACCATTCCTCCTTTCCCGTTGGATGATTCAAACGTGGTGCTTCCCCATTGGCTCATTGGGAAAAAACTAAACTAAAATCTAAAGTCAAAAAAAGAAGAAGAAAAAAGTTCCATTTCAGATACGGAACTGCCTTTTAGAATTCCAGGTGACAGGATCATGCCAAACTGAGTGCTCACAGGAATTAAAATGTTCAGTTTGGCAAAGACCATGTGACTCTCAGGAGGGAAAGACAACAGCCAGGCTACTGTGTCTCCTCGTTCTCCCTTTACCCAGTGTTTATTAATAAACCAAACAGATTCAGCGTAGCCATGGTCACACATAACTACACACTGACTAAGAAAGAGGCAGGGTCTGCTCTGCTCACTCTACACCCACCCCCCTCACACACACACACTCTCTCTCTCTCTCTCTCTCTCTCTCTCTCTCTCTCTCTCTCTCTCTCTCTCTCTCTCTCTCTCTCTCTCTCTTCCCGCTCCTTCTCTGCCACTTTCCTTGTCGTTCTGTCTGCGACCCCTCAGTCTCGGCGCTCCATCCCGTGGATATTGTTTGACGACAGAGGGATACAGTATTTGATGTGTGGTGAGTAAGTTAAAAAAATTATTCTATCAAAGGAAAGCGGGGGAGGGTTAGTCGATCTGCACAGGTTTTGCACGGAAGAGATTGAGAAAGATGGTTCTGAACTGTTGAACCGTTTGTGTGTGTGAACACTGCTAAACCAAACGTTGAGGTTCAGATGACGTTAAAAAACAGATGCTCAGGTGATCTCCAGCAACAGTGATTTGTAGTTTCAAGACGATATTCTGGTACTCTGGGACAAATGTGTCCCGTGCCCATGTTTACCCCCAAGGCTGACAGCTGATGCCTCTGCCCTGCCCCACTCAGGTTACCGGTGAAAAGAAAGAAAGAGACAAACGCCATTTAATTACTAATACAACACAAGATACTTGTGCCCTAATGATATGGATAAGAGCGCAACGGAGAAACCCAATCCCGTTGCCAAAAGAAAGTCTAACACTTTATAAATAATATCCTTTGAGCCCATCTAACGCCCTTTATCAACTCCATGTTAACAGGACCCATTCCTTCCTTTAATTTGCACTAGGCCATTTAACTCTAGCTATTTTCCTACATCTCTTCTCTCTGACCGGCAGGCTGGCCTCAGTACCATCTACATCCCCTCCTACAGCTCTTCTCTCTGACTGGCAGCAGGCTGGCCTCAGTACCATCTACATCCCCTCCCACAGCTCTTCTCTCCGACCGGCAGGCTGGCCTCAGTACCATCTACATCCCCTCCTACAGCTCTTCTCTCCGACCAGCAGGCTGGCCTCAGTACCATCTACATCCCCTCCTACATCTCTTCTCTCTGACTGGCAGCAGGCTGGCCTCAGTACCATCTACATCCCCTCCCACAGCTCTTCTCTCTGACCGGCAGCAGGCTGGCCTCAGTACCATCTACATCCCCTCCTACAGCTCTTCTCTCTGACTGGCAGCAGGCTGGCCTCAGTACCATCTACATCCTCTCCTCCAGCGCTTTCCCCTTCCTCCTCAGTGACAGGGTTGACTGTGGTTTTCTACCCGTCGCTGAACTTCAACTGACTGACTCGACTGACTAAAGAAGTACTGATCAGTGTGGCAAACCTGCACCCCCTCTACCAAGCACTTCTTTCTTCCCCAATGGATTCGGAGGCCACAAGCCAAGGACAGATCTGGAGCTTATTTCCTTCCACCACTACACCACCCCTGCGCTCCAATGATGCATTCATTCAAGTGCTGTTCTCTATAGTTATTCTGGAGGACAGGTCCAAGACACTGTCCTCGATTGAACCACTCATCCAACTCATAGTCCTGTCTGCTCCATGGTCTGTAACCATGTAATCTGCCTGTGAGTTATCTTCCGCACCCCTGCTCTCACAGACTCTAGGGGTATTTGTCCTGTATTTGTTGTAGCTTCTTTGGATGCAGCAGAACTGTTTACCGTCTGCACCACCCCTGTAATGATGGGGTGCTAACCCATGCCAGCCCCGATGGGGTCTATTCCCTCCGGTCTTTCCAAGCCGTCACATGGACTTTCCCTAGTTGTCAGCTGCTCTATTCACAGCAGTCCCTAGGTTGTTTCTGAATTAATAAAACACAAGATACTTGTGCCCTAATGATAAGGCTAAGCTCTCAATGAAGAAACCCAATCCAATTGCCAAAATAAAGCCTAACATGCCTATAAATAATGATCCTTTTAAGCCCATCTAACATATTTATCAACTCCATGTTATCTGTCTCCCATTCCTTCCTTTCATTTGCTCTATAGGCCATTTAACTCCAGCTTTCTACCCACAGCTCTTCTCTCTGACCAGCAGGCTGGCCTC
The DNA here is from genome assembly GCF_963971535.1 of Notolepis coatsorum. NCBI lineage: Eukaryota > Metazoa > Chordata > Actinopteri > Aulopiformes > Paralepididae > Notolepis > Notolepis coatsorum. The sequence continues at coordinate 40,185,651 of NC_140168.1, read as the reverse complement.
AGTACCATCTACATCCCCTGCTCCAGCCCTGTCCCCCTCCTCCTCAGTGACAGGGTTACTAATATCCTGCAAACTGTGGATTTCTACCCGTTGCTGGACTTCGACCGACTGACTCCTCAAGAACTACTGATCAATGCTGCAAACCTGCACTCCCTCTACCAAGCAGTTCTTCATATCCCAAATGGATTCCGAGGCCTTTTACTATTTATCTTACTGCCACAGGGACAGATCTGAAGCTTCTTTCCCTCTACCGCTCCACCCCTGCCCTTCATTGATGCATTCATCCTAGTGCTGTTCTCTATAGTCCTAGTTCTGGACGACAGGTCAGAGACCCTGTCCTTCATTGAATAGCTCATCCAACTCAGAGTCATGTCCATTCCGTGGTCCGTAACCTCATCTGCCTGTGAGTTATCTTCCGCCCCCGGCTCTCGCAGACATGTTGTTGTGTATGTACTGTATATGTTTTTCTTTAATGTATCTTTAACGTATTAACTGTTGATTGTATGAGGACCTCAATGGAAATAAGTCCCACAACTATCTTGTGACATCCTCGATTTGCTGTAAATATGTTTTACTGCTTTTCTAAATAAATCAAATCAAATCAAAACTCTAGGGGTATTGTTCCTGTATTTGGGCTTGTTGGGGTGCAGCGAAACAGTATAGGCTGTAATGCGGCGCTAACCCATTGCCCGCCCAGATGGGATCTATTCCCTCCCGTCAGCTAGGCCAGATAATGACTGGGTTTGAATTTGAATGAAGAAGCCTTTGGCTAGGAAGCGGAGAGTACAGTATCCCATTCATCCTCCCTGTCCTTGCTACACTACCAATTACCGTGTGCTGACACGATTGGGAACATCCTGATCAACTTACTGTTACAGATCCTGTGATCAGCCTTGTCAAGCTCTCCAAGAGGTGAAATTACAGCCAGACAATGCATGCCCGTCCGCTGACACAATGACATGTTATTATGATGTATAATATGCCCAGTAATGTAATCTATGCGATGCCACTTGTCGGAGCTATTGAGCCGAGGCGTTCGCGCGTGTTTATACCAGTGCGGTGTGTCACTGCGCTTGTGTGAATGCCAGAGAGCAAGTATGTCGATCCGTATGCGTATAATGTGTGTGTAAGAGCACAGCCCAGCTGTCGGTTGGTCCCTGTGAGGCCTTTAGGCCAGAGCAGCTGTCGATAGGACAAACATGCCCCCTGCTAAAGCCCCCCCACCCCCACACAAACATCTCTACTGTACATGTCCCCCATGTGCTAACGACATTGACATCTGCAGGGATCAAGTTAAAATAGAAATTAAACTCCTCCTTTAACACATCACAACAGATCTGGTGGTTCTGCCTACCAGCCTGACCCCACGGGGAACCCAAGCACCTGTGTGAAATACTAATACTAATGCTCTCTCTAAACACGTGCATCTGCTTTTGTCCGGGGACAGACCAGGGTCGTCCGTGATGTTCTTCTTTATCTCACCAGGACGACCGTCTCTATGACTAAAAGGACACACAGATGGAGAACCGAGAGGACGATCCGTCACCAGAACCGACCGGGTCGGACCCCCTCGTCATCCGGGAAGAGGACGGAGAGAAGGAGGGAGCCCTTGAGGCGGAGAGAGCACAGTACCATGCGGCAGAACCTGGGTTTACCTTCGCAGGAACGCACCTGGATCCCTCGGCTCAGATCCACCCGTACCTTAGGGAGATGGACGACTTGCTGAAGAGCTGTGAGGATCTCACAGGTGGGCCCTTCAGCTCTCGCTTCTCCCCGAGCTACACGGACCTGAGTGGATCGACTCAGCGGAGAGGAGAAGTCATGATGGACAGATATGAAAGAACTAGCATCTCTCCTCTGCCCTACCTGTCCCCTACCTACACTGACACATGCATGGATGGGACCAGAACACAGAATCATCAAATGCCAGGCTATCGACAGGGCATGGGCTCCATAGCGGATACCCAGAGGGTTCCTTTCCAAGCCGAGACCTCCCTCACCGCAGCAGGCACCGAGCTGAGCGGCAACATGGTAGAATACGAGGGTCAGCTGCTGGGAATGCTGGCCATGCTTGAGAACTGTATGGAAGAGGGCGGCACGGATTTTGACCCACGGCAGTGGGATAAAATTATTAACCAAGAATATGTACACGTTAGTCAAGATCGTGGTGTTTGTAGGGCCACAACACTGGGACCCGTGGACAGAGGGAGGACGGTCAGGCTGGAGACTCAACCGGCACCACTCTGGTCCCGGGTTGGCCAAACTACAGATGGGGCTACAGGGCAAGGTTCCATGGAGAGTAGAGGAGGGGCGATGCAAGGATCTGCAACCCAGGCAAGCTCACTCAGGCCTCGGGAGGTAGGGGAGGAGGATGTCAGGGGCATGTCAGGGGAAGGAATGGAAACACATGTGACCGAGACTGGGGTTTGTGTGGATTACGACATAGATCTGGGGGCTCTTGACGCTCGGTTAAGGCCTTCAGGGGCCCCGGTCCCCCGAGAGAGACATCTAAATGACTCAGGAATCTGTGAAAGAACAAACACCGGTCACATGCCCAACTGTGATGAGAGTCACACAGGAAGAGACATGTCTAGGATGGACATAGAGTTGCCCACTGAAGTCAGACGAGATCCAGAGAGGAGGTTGGCTGAACCGGGAGGTTACATGGAGGAACTAGGGGCACTGGGATCTAAACTGGAGGAGTGCATTGAGGAGGTGCAGAGCCTGGAACGGAGAAGGCAGGCACTGCTGGAGGAGGTGCTGGAGGGGAGAGGGGAGCAGGAGGAGAGAGGGGAGGGAGAGGGGATAAGTGAGCAGAAAGTGGCAGAGCTGATGGAGGCGCTGAAGAAGGAGGCAGAGGCTAGGACGGAGAAGTGGCAGAAGGAGGTGCAGAGCCTGAGGGAGGAGAGGGCAGAGGAGGAGAGCAGGGTGTGGAGGATAAACTTGGAGAGACAGGGGCTGCAAGAGGAGACCAAGAGGCTGAGGAGGAGGCTGTTTGCCGCGGTTAGGGACTGCACTCACAGCCAGGCTGCCCTGACTATGCAGCAACGAGAGATGGAGCAGTTCATGAAAGCACAGGTAGGATTAAGAACCTTTCCAAAGCCCTTTTAGCGCCGTCAGTTTACTGAACCAGCTAAATGAATAACATATACATGTACATATACATGTACATACTGTATATCCAATCTTTCAAACAATACAATCTTAGTCACTTTAAAAATACATAACTGTATATTGTATATTATTGTACATTTACAATGCTTCTTAGCTTAGCACTGTATTGTATTTTATTCTTATTACTTTATCATGTCTATTTTTTTATTATCTATTCTATCTTATTATTGTAATGAAGGGGCATGGCCACCTTCATTTCACTACATGTCTGAATGTGTATGTGACAAATACATCTCTTGAATCTCGTGGTTTCTTACTCCAGGAGCAGCTAGAGTCCCTGGTGACCCAGCTGACGGAGGAGAGCTCCCAACTCCACACAGCCCACCAGCAGCAGACCTCCAGCCTGCAGGCCCGGCTCCAAGCGCAGGGCTCCAGCCAGATAGCCACAGCCCAGGAGGAGCTGATCCAGTACAGGAGGCGCTCCTGTGAGGATGTCCAGCAGTACCTGCAGGATGGGATGAAGGCAATGGAGGGCAGGTATTGCTATTGTTTGATCCGCAGGGATTCTCTTTCTCCTTATTAAAGGTTATCGCAATTCTAAATGAATTCTAAAACCATTTACATCTATTTTAATCAACTGGATTAGAACCTGCAGCAAACATTCAAACATGTCCTCCTACCCCAGTTCTAGCTAGAAACACGTTCAAAAAGAAAAGCCACTGGTTCCCATGTGTTCTTCTCAGATATGAGCCCATGCTATTGGCGTTACTGAAGAGGAAGGAGGTGGCGGCTGGAGCCATGGCGAAGGCCAGGGAACACATCCAGGAGCTGAGGGCTCGGGTGGGGCCTCTGAGGGAAGAGAGACATAGACTGGGACTCCAGAGGACCTGCCTGGAGGAGAAGCTCAAACTGCTGCAGACCCAGAGGAGAGAAGATGTGGAGCAGTATAAGGTGAGGGATGAGTCAGGGAAGGAGGGAGGGGTCAGGGAAGGAGGGAGGGGTGAATGGATCGAGACGAATAAGGGGGAGAATTTGGTTAAAGTGACAGGGATAAGAGTAGGGGTGGGGTTATTTAGCTGACGCTTTTATCCAAAGTGACTTACAAGTTCTGTATGACAAGTCATCAGGAATGGAACTCTTTCAGCTGAGTAACAATGTGCATCAAACAGTGTTGAAACGTGGGTGCTTAGTATAGTAGCATAGTAGTAGAGACATAGTATAGTAGGTAGTAATATAGACAAGGAAGATTAATTAGTGGAAGAGTGCATGATAGTAGAAGACAGTATGGTTAGTTTCTTTTTTTCTTATTTCATTTCAGATATTGATTGAAGAAGTGTGTATTTAGTCGACGGCGAAAGATCGGTCGAGTTTGATGAGTGAAATGAGAGTCTGAGTAACATGTACAGGAGGCACGTGTAAAAGAAAAGCAGGAGGGAATGAAAGATGGAGACAGCAGGGACTTTAATAACATGGTCTTCTATAGGCGCAGATTGGTTGTCTGGCATTTGGAAGATGCCTGGTTTGATTGTTGCTCCTCCCTGCAGCATACCGATGTGTCCTTGAGCAAGACACTCAACCCCTAACTGCTCCGGATGAGCAGGCTGGCACCTTGCATCTGCCATCTATGTGTGAGTGAAGTGAATGGGTGAATGTGAGGCATAAATGGTAAATGGCTGCATTTATATAGCACTTTTATCCAAAGCTATTTACAATTTGTTCCTCACATTTGTACCCATTCACTCACACATTCACACACCGATGGAGGAGGCAACGATGCAAGGTGCCAACCTGCTCATCGGGAGCAATTAGGGGTTAAGTGTCTTGCTCAAGGAACCGGGAACCTCCGAATTACCAGACTGCTCTAGCTCTTGAGACACTGTCGCTCGCATAAGTTGTAACGTGCTTATAAATGCAGTCCAGAAGAATCACACTTGTGATGTCATCTGTCATCAAGGATAAAGTCTGGAGCTGCTCCATAGATAATGAATGGTAGTCTGATTCTGTGGACCCACAGAACCCTGTTAAGCTTTATTCTATGGTGAATAAATGAGAAAATGTACCTGTACACTGTATACACAGAACATCAACCTGGGTGTTCAGTGTCACCTCTGTCATCTTACCCAACTCATTGTCTAAGCCAAGGAGCAGCTCCAGATATCTTTGGACAGTCACAAAATTGGGTGTAGCGCCCCTTTAACCCATGCCCATGTAAGTGGCCAAATAGCTCTTTAACTTGTTTGTGTGGTGGTTTATAAAGCCTCTCTGAAACACTCTATGCCTTCACAGGAGATCGTTTATGGTCTGGAGGAGAACAGTCGAGAGCTGCAAACTGAACTCAAGATCCAGAAGAAGAAAAGCAGAGAGATGGAGGAGCTGAAGGACAGCCTCACAAAACAACTCGCACTTTATAGGTACGACATACGGCTCTCCATCACTTATTATGACGTTTAATGAGTGAGTGAAGCTATTAGCGGATGAACCAAAGTAATATTTGTGAGGTTGGCTATAGGTCTCTGATTTAAAAACACTTTTTTTTACAGGGACAAAATAGAGGACCACAGCAAATGTGACCACAAAGAGGAGAAGACATGAGGCGCTCGTGTCGAGACGATTCAACGGATGTGTGCATTTAATGTAGTCACGAGATGAGAATGAAATGCTTTTATGGTTTTAGCCAGTTCCAGTAATTTCAGTATCCGAGGACTTCAGAACATTTCCTGGTTATGGTCAGTACAGATGGAACAGTTTCCCGCTTTGTAGAGAGGGTTTTGTTATGAATAAAAGGTTTGTGCTTTCATTGTAACCCGAGTGTTTCTGAAGAGTTAACTACTCAAGAGTCAGATACCAGAGAGAGAAGGGTCAGTGTGCTTATAAGGGCACTGCAGCCGCAGATCTAAACACTGCAAGAGAAGGATAGAGTGCAAGGAAGCCTCACCGGACAGAAAAGGGGGGACGCGTCACTCTGCCGGACTCCCAACGTATTGAGCCAATGCACTGTTTAGACATGATAGACGTCATCAACCTCCTGAAACCCAAGTTTGGACCTGGAAGGCTGGCTTGAAACTAGCTCCCGACACTCAAGGATGTTAACACCATTGGAATGGTAGGTAGAAGATGCTACCAACTTAACCCTTTCACCGTCACACTATAGGTTAACCCTTTCACAACCACACTATAGATTAGTGTGGTCGTGAAAGGTTAACAGTCTGTAGTGTGGTAGTGAAAGTGTTAACCCTTTATAGTGTGGTAGTGAAAGCGTTAACCCTTTGCAGTGTGGTAGTGAAAGCGTTAACCCGTTGTAGTGTGGTAGTGAAAAGGTTAACCCTTTGTAGTGTGGTAGTGAAAGGGTTAAGATAGTTCAAGTTCAAGTTCTTTAATAGTTGTCATACAGAAGTACAGAATACTTTCATACAAAATGCTTCTTACTGTTACGCTCCAGAGACTGTGCTAGACAAGATAGTATCAAATAACATAATAACATAATATAGCATGAATTTAGAAGAAGAAAATGAGGTCACAGTGTTCGGTATAGACATATGTACAATGTTCTGAGTTACCATATAATATACAATACACAATACTATGCAGTGTACTAATGTACAGTACTATCTAGTGCAAAGCAGAAATGGGATGAGGTACAATTTTAGGTACAATTTACAGTAAGGTGTACGAGTTGTAGTGCAATCCTTCATCCATAAATATAAAGTGTGGGGAGTGGGTGCTACAGTGTGTTTGTTTAAAGTGGGTGTGTGCTATAAAGTGTGTGGAGTGGGTGCTACAGTGTGTTTGTTTAAAGTGAGTGTGTGCGTGTGGATGTGTGTGCTGTGCTATGTGCGTTTGGTGGTTGTTGTTGTGTAGTGTTCATTCATTGTTCGTTTAGCAGCCTGATGGCCTGATGGCCAGATAGAACTGTACTGCAAAGGTTTGATGGAAAAACATTTTATTAAGAATGCACTCACTGTACAATTGCAGAACAAAAGAAAAACAAAAGACAGCTAAAAAAGTACAACTACAAATGGCTACATCACAACATAATGACAACATTTAATGGACAGAAAATATCTAAACTGGAGATGTGGCACCAAATAAATGGTTGTCTTAAAATACAGTTTCAGCCAAAAATGTTGATGTCACTTGGGAACTTCTAGCTCGACCGATCAAAATTAGCAAAAAAGGAGGTTCACGACCTTCGCAAGAATATGCTGGTGTCAAAATCGTCTGAGCAAATAACAATTAGAAATATGTCCCAGAGTTGTTTTTTATTATTTCTATTTTATCTGGAACTTATTTAGGTTTCCTGAACACTCCTATAGCTAAAAGTGTGGCAGTACATGTGTGTAAAGGGAAAGCCAATTGGAATACAAAAATACACCTTTTACAATGCAGTATAAAATCAGACCAATACGGTAGACATAAAGACAGGTTTCTGAGACAATAAATTACTTATTTTACACTACAAGAGAGAGCTTGTCTTAGGAGGAATTCCAAAAAGGGAGTGGGGCTGCATCTGAATACGTTCCCAAGTTCTTTCCTGCATCTCTTCATTTACACGGACTTGAAACGTCAACGGTCCCACCAGTAAAGAAAGGAGACTGTGGAAAAGGTCGCTGAGCGGAGGTATTGAGATGGACCCTTGGCAGTGTGTGATGAGGCTAGCGGTGTCAAACTCAATTACCAAAAGGGGCCAAAATGAAAAAAGATTTATAAAAAAATACAGATGATCTCACAGGCCGGATACGTAATGATGCAGAAAAAAGGGTGAATCTTCCTGAGGTTACTCGCTTAATCGGTAATTTTGTTTATCTATTCAATTTGTGCATACCAGCTCAATAGGATATTGTAAATTAACTTACCGTAATTTTCGGACTATAAGCCGCACCTTTTCCCCCCATTTTTCGACCCTGCGGCTTATATAAAGGTGCAGCTTATATAACTCGACGTGACCAAACCCGAAAATGTACAAATCTAAATATTGCTTTTTTGACTGCATTGAAATGTTATTTATCTGTTCCCTTATTTGCTACACTTAATACAACTTGTAAATGAGTTAATTCTTGTTATTTGTCCAACAGTATTGTGTCCCAATGCTGGTGGGAAGACTGTAATTAAACATTAAAACACCTGCGGCTTATAGTCCAGTGCGGCTTATATATGTACACATCATTCAATTTAGCTGCTGCGGCTTATATTTAGGTGCGGCTTATAGTGTGAAAATTACGGTATGTTTATTCTCTGGTGCATCAATGAATACAAGGAAGGCTATTTGTTTTTGGTCGAGGCGGCATCTGTTATGGATATCAGCTTATCATAGATTAATTTATTACAGAATGGGTTTCAATTAGCTATTCACCCACGATAGTTTGTAAGATTAGCAATTCTAGGCTAAACTGGCTCTGGACTATTGGAGAAGGACATAATACACACAGGCAGGCACACAAAACATCTCTCCTCGGATTTCACTTGCCTTGCAGAAAACCAATTATTTGCACGGCTTTGATATGACAGAGTAGGTATGTGAAATAATTTAAGATAATAATGCAGTTGCAACCTAATGATACATATTAGGTTTCAATTAATTATTCACCCACAAGAGTTTGTAAGATTAATGATCCTAGGTTAAATTGGTCCTGGAGAACTAAGTGGAACACCTACATTCACACAAAACATACAGTGTCTGTTATCTCAGCGTTTCTCCCGCTCTACTTTAGATTAGATTAAAATATATTGTCATTATACAGTACAAGTACAGTACAAGGAAAAGAGGTTTGGCGTCCAACCAGAGTGCAAAACGTATCTTGCGCAAAACCAATCATTTCCACGGTTTCAATTTCAGAGTAGGTGTGATGAATTAGCAATAATTCACTTGATATAATGAAGTAGGATGCAACCGAATAATCAGTGTTGGGACTAACGCGTTACAGTAACGCTGTTACTTTTGGCAGTAACTAGTACTCTAACGCATTACTTTTTAAATTCAGTAACTCTGTTACCGTTACTAAATGGTTCGTCACTGCGTTATTTTTATGTAGATTGGTAGCGAGCAGTAGCAAGCTTGAGCGCAGTCCTGACTTCTGAAGACGTTGTGGGTGTGTTTTGTTTACTCTAGTCTAGTCATGGCGGCGCCCAGTCGAATTTTTACACATGGATATTCTCACTATTTCTCTTTTGTTGAGCACAAAGAAAATAACGTTTTAGTTAAATGCAAATTGTGTCTTGGCTCAAAGATCCTATCTACTGCCCAAAATAGGTATTCAAATCTGTTGAAAAATGTTCAACGAAGCTAGTAGCTGAGTCTAACGTTAACGACACAGACTCATCCCAACTTCCGAAGCCACTCGCCAGACATTTGGTGAGTTCAGTGATGTGAATGCAAATGAAGTTGATCAACAGATTTCGAATTTAAAAGCATGACTTGGCTGAAGTTGGCTCCCATTCTATCACATCAAAAATATTGTGTTACAGAAAATAAAAACGTTACTTATTTTGCCTGTTGCACATCTAAAAACAAGTTGCCGTTAACTTTTCTCAAACAATATAGTCCTTTCATGCACGATTGATATCTTAACCAACGTTGCAAGATGGCAACGCTTATAATGAAACGCTCCGACATCAAGGCCGAAGGCTTCAACCTAAGCATGCACTTATTTTCAACCTAGAACCTAAACCAGAGATAAACGCACGGGCATGCGGCGATACAATCTAGCCGTCTCGGCACGCGCATTTCTTATTACGTCGGGACAACATATCTTTGTGTTTGTGTCAGGTTTGTGTTTGTATAGACCACATTGCTTAGCAGAGTTCAGTGATGTGAATGCAAATGAATGGAAACTGTCAAGTTGATCAACAGATTTTGACTGTAAGAATCTGTAAGGGCATTAATGGGAGCAATTAAAGGAAGAGAGGGAGCAATTAAATACCGGTAGTTACTTTTCACAGTAACACATTACTTTTGGGTATAAGTACAGTAACTAGTAAAGTAACTGAGTTACTTTTTAAATTAAGTAACTAGTAAAGTAACTGTTACTATTTTTCAGTAACGAGCACAACGCTGCGAATAATACAATAGAAATGTGTCCTGAGTTGAGTAAAAATAGAAAAACTACTGAAAGTGAAGTACGGTACAACTGAAGGCTGAATAGGGTCCGACTCCTTCTCCAATGGTCCACGAGTTGATGTGTTCTTATTAAATGAAAACACAACACAGGTGCAGAAAACTATCTGTGCGTTTGCTTGAAAAGTCAAGTAATTTGCATCGGCGCGCCGCCGCGAGAGGAAGGTGCGTTTGATTTGTATGACGGGCAGCGGAATCGCCAGGAGAGGCAGCAGGCAAAAAATAAACCGATAAGTGAATTAAGTCGGGAGTGGGGGCTGGCTGAAAATGTAACGGCCTGCAGGCCTCGAGTTTGACACACGTGCTGCAGACTAAGAGGCATAGGAGGCAGAGTATGAAGGGAGAAAGGGATGGAGGCGTCACACCGTTATGCTGTGGCTTCGGGGTCCGCAGAACCTTCAGGGTCTTCATCGTTGTAGATGTTCTCGGCCTAGAAGGAGAATCGGCGTTTGAGACGTACTGTACAAATGAACACATCAGAAATCCATACCATAATATGCCATTTGGGGTGGACGATTCTATCCTAAGCGTCTGCTGCCTTTACAGTGCCACGAGTGCATAAATTTTTTTTAGCTATGGGAATCAAACCCCCAACCCTGTGTTAGTGTGTTAGTGTTAGCGCCATGCTATTGCCCATTGACCCCATACAGGATCACTTCACACTCAAATGATGTTTTCCACTACATGTAGCTGGGGAGACGAGGGGCTTGTTGTAGCTGGCTGATACAGGAGGCAGAACAACAAACTCTTATCACAGTACAACTACAGTATAAAGTGCATATAAACATATACACTATTGAGTTGTCTAGCTTTACTGTTCTCCCTCTTCCTCCTCCTCTTCTTCACCTCTCTCTGAATAGGGACTCTGCACAGCTAACTAGTCCTGCCGTCTCAGAAATATTCACTCCAGACAGTCAAATAGAAATAAAGAGCAGGCTGGTCCCCCCCCCCCCCCCCCCCCCAGTGGTTGGTTTTGAAGGGAAAACTCCCTAGTCCCTATGGTTACTTTTTTTATTCCTTTTTACGCCTATTCTCTCCCAAGCTCATTACCGCTCAAAATGTACCTCTATCTCAAGCTCCGCCGTCTTTTCTCGATCCACCAGTTTGACCGAGAGAAGCGACAGTTGTGATTGGAGGATCAAGAGAGGAAGGCGGGGTTTGAGAGAGGCACACACTCTACCACTCCAGACTGACTTCATCTAATTCTATTTCACAAATTATTCGTTTTATGATCCTGTACAGATGAGGGAAGCAGTACCTATTATACTTGTACCCAACACCCCTGCTTGAAGTGTCGTTTGTAATGATGTGTGCGGTTCCTTACCATTTGCCAGACTTGCATGATGTTGTCTTCAGACACCGAGCAGATGACCCAGGGCTCATTGGGGTTCCAGGAGAAGTCTGAGATCTTAGCCGTGTGACCTCCGTGGATGAACTGGTAAGAGAGGATATCCACTAGTATCACGACTTTATATAAAACACAATGGACCTCATTCACTAACATTCTCGTACGTTCGTAAGAGGAAACATACGATAGTCCTCCTCCGGATACCTGAACGTGAGCGGGTGCTCGTAAATGGCCAAAATGATCGCAGCTGCGACTCATTCTTAAACTGAAAGCGTGTTCTCATACACACGAATTTGCATACAGAAACGCCCCGCCAGCTCCTTATAGGGCATGCAAGGACTTTGTGCAAACTGATTGAACAGCTCCTTTTAATGGAAGGGAGAGGCTAAGCATTGCAACTGGGTTGTGCTGACCCCCATGAAAATATTCAACAGGTAGCGCGAAAGCAATTTGCGACTGATCAGAATTGTATTAGATTAGATTCAAATGTATTGTTAGTGCGTTGTTGCTAATAAACTAGATGTATAATATATATTATTAATAGTGCTGTCATGCGATTAAAAAAATGTATCTAATTAATTACAGGATTTGTAATTAATTAATCTAATTAATCGCACTTTAATCGCATAACCATTTTATGCCTGATATTCTATATCATGTGTCCGGATGGCAGAATTCAGTACTGTATCTACAAAACCTTCTGTTTAATAATCTTCCATCTATTAATTTGCTTAGATTTTTCAGGTCTGGTCAATTTGAGCATAGTGTTATTCACAGTCAAAGATAAAAAAAAATTATTGATATTCTCATTTGGTTCATTACAATTTACTCAAGCCTAGTAACAGACACAGTATTTCTGACACTGGGAATACATTCCCTGAGATCCATAGATGTCCCTAGAATCAGATACCAAGAACATGCAAATGGACCATATAAAAAAAATGCTGTAAATGTGTATTCTACATATGTCTCCATAGCTATAATATAGAATATACGATGGGTCTACAAACATCGTTAAAACGGTCTGAAACGTTGGCGCCAGATATTAAAGATGGCAAAACAGGGTGGCGATCAATGAGTTAATTCTATTCCACTATAGCTATATCCGTGCGATTGAGTTCTTATTTATTTATATATGTATTTATTCATTTGCAGTGTTTGTGTAGTGCTTTTATTTATTTTCGGACATCACGATGCCTCGTTGAGGCATGACTATAAATGTAAATGATAATTTTTTATGATAAATATTTTCTTATTTATTATTATTATAATTATTGAAATCCGAGGATGTCGGCCCGAAAAGCTCATAAGTGGAGTTACGATAAAATTAGCTCATAACTTTTCTCGTAAATCCATTCGAGAATGAGGACCAATGTTACCGGTTAGGCAACAAACTTGTACCAAATTACAGACAATGCTAATTCATGAGGAGGATAGACTGCTGGTTCTGCACCAACTGAGATTAGAAGGGAATCCCAATGGACCCACAAAGTCAGTGGGCCATTCATGCTCTATTGAGCAAGCCCACCGATCTGACCGACCGGGTGACAACATGAATTCAAAGGACTGGTGCATATTAATGCATCTGTGGCACAGGGATGACGGATGTGAAATGCATTCCCTTTTCAAATTCAAGAATCAAAAAGGTAGCTCACCAGTAGTTCAGGGGGACCGTCCTCTGCATCTTCTGGCGACTGCTCTTCTCCAATTTTACTAAAGAGAAGGGGGAACAAACAGACACACGAAACACACCTGGTTAACAACACAGTGCTGCGACATACCTAGTCATGTGGGGAGTAACATGGTGTCTAGTCAGTAACATGGTGTCTAGTCAGTAACATGGTGTCTAGCCAGTAACATGGTGTCTAGTCAGTAACATGGTGTTTAGTCAGTAACATGGTGTCTAGTCAGTAACATGGTGTCTAGTCAGTAACATGGTGTCTAGTCAGTAACATGGTGTTTAGTCAGTAACACAGTGTCTAGTCGTGTACCTGAGGTCCCAGACATTCAGCCTCCGGTCCGTTCCACTGGACGCCAGGATGGTCTCATTATGAGGCGACCACTGGACCTGAAACAGTCGCACAGAGAGCTGGTATCGGATCCACTACACAGGGAGACTGGACACAATGACATCTGCCGTCTCCATTTCAGAACACGGGGGACGGGAGGGATTTTAAATCTCTTTTACCTGGAAGATCTCGTCTTTGTGCGACTCGAAGGAGTGCAGCTTCAGTTTCAAATTCCTCAGGTCCCAGAGGGCCACGGTCTACGAAGAGACAAGAGAGATGTTTTTACGAAATACCAGTCCTATGCTCTTCACGCTGTGATACGATATCGGTGTAACACTATACATTTTATCCGGCCTGATCAGCAATAACTCAATAGAGTAACAGAAGCTAGAGGCCGATGGAGGTATTACGCTACCTTATCCGCCGATCCGGTGGCCAAGATGAACTCGCTGTAAGGGTTGAAGGACAGACAGTTGACCTCTGCAGTGTGGGCGTCCACCGCATGGCTCGGCTTGGAAGTGTTGTTGGAGCGAGTGTCCCAGCTGAGAGATCAGGGAGGAAAAGACAGAAGAGACAGACGGGAAGAAAGAGAAGAGAGACGGACAGAAAGAAAGAGAGGAGAGAAGAGAGAGAGACGGACAGAAAGAAAGAGAGGAGAGAAGAGAGACGGACAGAAAGAGGGGAGAGAGACAGAAAGAAAGAGAAGAGGGAGAGAGAGACAAAGAAAGAGAGACGGGGGGACAATGGCATCATTGTCATGTATTTGCATACTTGTGTGAAAACAAAGAGGCAAATGGGGATAAAATGGAAATATTCTCATGAATTATTCAGTTAATTATTCAGATGCACCGACAAGTCCAACCATTAGATCTCACAGATTTATATTTTCAAGATTCTGACGTTAGTGGACTAATGTTATTGACTTGTGAAGCGACCTTGGGTTTCTTCAAAGGCGCTATATAAATTGGATTTATTATTATTAGGGTCTCAATCAACAAGGTTTAATTTGTTTATTTTGCTGAATTACTTATTCATCATGGATGGAAAATGATGAGCATCTCTCTGGCATCTCAATAATATTCTGAAATATGCTTTGGTCTTTCAAGTGCGCCAGATTATAAAGAGGTCTGTCTGCATGACTGCACACATCTGAAGAGGGACAACGATGTACGAAACTGAATTTTACAGGTTGTGCCCATTAGATTAAGAAATGTTTTTGTAATTTTTCTCTTCCATATTTTTTATACATTTCTGCTTAATTTGATAAGCAGAAAGCGTGGGGGGGGGGGGTTTGACATGCAAAAATAAATGGTGGACAAGGGCTGGATATTAACCCAGGACCTTGCCATTATATGGTACAAGCTTTGTGACTAATCTATTAGTTGACTAAGAGGTGAATCAGTGGAGGGCAGCCCTACTTACATCATGAGCTTCTGGTCGTCTGCTACGGACCCGAAGAGAGACTCGTGGAGCAGGTGCCAGGACACGTCCTCCACCACCGCCGTGTGGCCCGTGAAGATGGTCTTGGCGTCCACCACCTTCCCCTCCTTCGGCACGGCACTGATGTCCCACAAACAGATAGTCTGCGCAGGGGGGAGGGGTGGGAGAGGTTATGGGAGGGATGTGATGTCTCTCCAGTGGGGTTAAAATGATTTTTAATGATCTCTTTCTCTTAAACAGTACTGTATATTTGTATGTCATAAATGTCTTGATGAAACAGTACTGTATATCTGCATGTCATAAATGTCTTGATGAATAAGAAATGGGGGACCCTGATGTAAACAAGACCGAAGTCTTTTTCTGGTCTGCATCCCCTTAACAATTGTGTGTATTGAGCCGTACTGTATTGTACCCATTCTGCAATCTGTTAATAAAGTTTTCAATCAATCAATAATTGTCTGTACTGCAGGTAGGGTGAGAACAGTAGGGAAGGTTTGGTCTAACCGTCTGTACTACAGGTACTATCTTACGTGGTCGTCTGAGGCGCTGAGCAGGCAGCCGGAGAGGTTGGGGTTCCAGGAGAGGCCGTAGCCCTCCTTCTGGTGTCCCCTGAGACGCAGGTCAGGGTGACACTCTCCAGACACATCTGGGGAGGACAGGAAGACCACACACATAATGTTACAGGCATACAATATGAAATAAAGCAGATGTGCAAACAGCATTGAAGAGCTGAAGAGGAGAGTAGGCTAATGGAGCAAACTGATCATCTTAAGTTTTCTTAACACTTTCAGTGCCACCAGGGGGTGCAGGACTTAGTGCCTGAATGCCACCATCGGCGCTAATGTTAACGTTAATATCGCCTAATCTATGTTTTAAATTATGGCTATGTGTCTAATCTGCCCGTCGCTTATCAAATAATCATTTTCCAGTCAGTGCTGTCAAGGTAGATTGGTTTTTTATCGCTTCATTTCCATTTGAGAGCATTTTGAAAAGCACCCGTTTTGAGGTAAAAAACAGCCCATTCTGTGATAATCGTCTTTTACTGGAATATTCCAGAATGTTGATATTTGTCGGCCTATTTATGAAACGTTTTCAAATAAACGCTAGATGATCAATAGTATACGTACACGCACGCACATTCGAGGCGCGCGCTGATAATAGCCGTTTTTATTTCCTCATGGATTTTACAGTGAAACCGCTGGAGCACATATCAGAAAAAAGCGTATATCTTAATCAAAACGAGTCTGATTATCCTAACACTGATAACATAGATTCCTTACCTGACATCAGATGGTATCCAACTGGTATATTCCAATTCCTGATCACCATTCGAAAAAATCGATAAGTGTATAGATCTAACGTGTATACAGTAGAACTCATGCTTGCCGCGGCTCAGAGTCTCCAGAATGAACTCTGGTAACCCCGGTTGCATCAGTGGACTGGAAAATGTGGACTGGAATATATTTTTTTCCCCATCCATTTTCATTGAGTCCATTCCAAAATCCCTGATGTCATCTGGGAGACGATAGGGGGCGCTTTTTTCACATCTGATGGCCGGCGGCCTTTGGGTAGGCTAGGGTAGGCTCGTGTGATGCAATATGATTTCAGATCGCTAAAAAAAATATATATATATAAATCCGAGAAATCTCGTGAGTGGCTTTCAACGTAACTATTGTAAATCCGAGAAAAGCTGTGAGTAGCAGTCAAAGTGTTAATTAGGTAAAAGAAGGACTAATGTTTCGACGCAACATCAGAGTAAAATAACAGGAAATTATAATAATAATAATATTATAATAAACTTTATTTGTAGCACCTTTCATACAGAAATTGCAGCTCAGAGTGCTTCACAACAGAAGAAAGACAGGCATAAAATGAGCACATGAAGTGCAGACATAAGATCACAGGGGAGAAATACCCTCCTTTGTCAAGCAGGAGCCTGTACATCATAGGCTGGGAGATATACAGGCTCTTGGAAGGTATTTGAATCCTAATATACCCAATAAATTAAACTAAAGACAATCCATGTGCTCCACTACTCTCCTCTCCCCTTCTCCAGGCCCATGGGCTTTCCCCAGGATTTTCAAACAAGGCAGTGCTGAGCCGCAATAAGAGGCTGCCCCCCATCCGGGAGGCCAACGATTTGCAATAAAGAAAGCCATTTGCTGTAATTTCCTGCAACTTAAAAACATTATTTAAATAAAATAGCTAACAAAAGTTCCAAATAAGTTTAAGGTATAAGCTGGCCCCAAGCTTTCACTGCCAACAATTAAATGAATAAATAAATAAATGACTAAATTGCTGGCGCGTTGTTATAGTGGCGGTGCGGCCCTATACCCTTGTTTAGGGAAAGCCCAGAGTCCTATTCTGAGAAGCACCGGGCCCTCGTCTTCGTCTAACAGGTTGAGGAGCGTGTACTCCCTCCCTCCCTAGCGTCAAAGAGTTGCTTACAGAAGGGACAATAACCGTTTTAATGAGCTGATTGAGCACTGCTCCTCCACGCCCTCCTTTCATCGGGGAACTGCTTTCATTATCATTGATTTCATGGTGCTTCAGCTTTAACATAACCTCACAGAAGCAGGACAATAATGTTAGACCGGACTGATTGTAACCAGGACCGCCTATTTTCACACCCTTTTCGCCCTGGGGGCTGTGGTTTCGTAGGAAGCAATTATCACAAAAAATATACAGTATATTTGTATACAGTATATGACATAGGAGTCCCTATTAGGGTTGGGCACCGAGAACCGGTTCTAATAGGAACCGGTTCCTAACTTCCGGTTCTGGAAGTTTTTTTTACTTTGTTAATTAATACCCTAGTTACAGTACAGCAACCAAATTACATGTACTCAGTCATACAACATGCAATACATACATGTATAAAGAAACCTGTACCGGGTTTGGAGGGGTGCTTGGTGTAGTCGAACACCAGCACGTCTGAGGTGGGGGTCTTGGTGGCGATGATGCAGGGGTTCTGGGGCATGTAGCGCGCACGGTTCACTTCTCCCTCGTGGTTGATCTTGATCTCTATCTCGATCTTACCGCTCACCGAGCCGAAACCTCCAAACTCTGCAGGACAGATAACAAAAGGAGAACGGTTAGCATTTATACATGGATTCTTCTGCATGGAGCTTCAGCCAATTGATCTATGGGTGAATACTGGTTAACATACAACAACATAATGACAGAAATGTGCATAAAGAGTATTCAGCCAGGACTTGGTAAACTTCCTACAGTGGGCCAGATACATCAAAGATTACTGCAGTGCTTTCAGACACACGGCTCTGGCTCTGTTCTGGAGTCTTGAACCTTGTTGCTTTCTGGCGATTTCACAGCAGTTTAAACAGAACCAAACTCCCCCCCCCCCCCCCATCACCAATGGAGGGCATTGCTCAATGCAGGTGAAAGTAAGCAGTTTGTCTCTTTCCTTCCTCTTCTTGTCTTCACAGACTAGAATATGACACGCCCACTGATGATGTCACGGATCGCAAGGAAAAAACTAAACATGTTTGGTTCCAGCTGAGAACCAACTTTTCAGATTCCAAACCAATTTGTTTTTCGGTCTGAACGCGGCGGCCGGTTCAGAATTTTTTGTGAACCAGAACCGGAACAGAGCCCTGCCGGTGTGAAAGGCCTAGATCAGCGGTTCTCAAACTACGGGTCGCGACCCAAAGTGGGGTCATGGGTAGGTGACAGTGGGGTAGCGCATTGGCAACACATTTTTTTTTTTTTAATTAATCAAGAGAAAAACCGACGAGGCCAACTCAGATCGAGTTTTCCACGTGGCAGCTGTGTGTATTTGCCATGTCCCGCCCCTTCATCAATCGAGGCCGACACAGTTTTTCAATACACATCTCACTACATCCTGTGCATGTATAATCGCGGAGGCCACGCCTAGTCTTTTGTGAGTCAACGTGTGCTCAGATTTGTGATCGGCACTGTCTCGTAACTAAAGCACTTCCGGGGGGGGGGGACTTTCCAGGCCAATCATATGAAGCTGATTTGTTTCATTTAGGACAGGCATTGTAACCTGGACACTCGCAATGGATAGGTTTGTTGTCAGAAGCAGTGCTGGTTGGCTGTGTATTCCAAATGCTGGCAAAAGAAAGGTGGAATCTAGTAGCGACTACAGCACTACTAAAAACGAAACGGAGTAAAAGACAAGTAAATTACAGCGGCACTCTAGACATGCTGAATTTAAAATGGAACCGCTAGCTTTCTTTAAAAAAGAAGAAACGATTTTGGAGCAGAAAAAACTGTGCTGAAAACTGCAACAACAGTCAACGAAAAAGGACTACATGCTTAGTTTATTATTAATAATAATAATAATAATTATTATTATTATTATTATTATTATTATTATTATTATTATTATTATTATTATTATTATTATTATTATCTAGCAGACATCTTTGACTGACTCAATGTGTTGAATCTGGGACTACAAGGTCAAGACACAGACCTGTTTAGACTCGCAGCTCAAATAGAGAGCTGGATTAAGAAACTCCGTTTGTGGCACTCCATGAAAATCAGCGGAGATTTTGGGGTATTTACTCTGTTTGATGTTTTTTTTGGAGGAACAGAATGTTGCAAACAATTATTTGAAGCCCATCATCTGTAGCCATAGTAGAAGGGCTCATTGAACAATTTCTGAACTATTTTCCCAAAAGAGAGAGCACGGACCAAGATACGCATGAAGCAACAGGCTGTCAGACACTGTCTGAGCAGGAGACGCACATTGATCTTTCGTGTGATGAGCTACTGAAAGTCAAGTTCACTGGACAGGGCCAGGCCCTCGCAAAGTTCTGGATATCAGTCCGGAACGAGTACCCATTGTTGTGTAATGCTGCGCTGAGGAAGCTTGTCCCCTTCGCATCAACATACCTCTGTGAGGCCGGATTTTCGGCACTGACATCAATAAACAATAAATACAGATCTCGCCTCATAGTAGAAGCGGATCTCTGCCTCTTTCTCAGCACAACGCAGCCACGTATCATGGAACTTCAAATGTACAAGCACACCCTTCCCATTAAGTCGTTTTTTTTTTTATTCTTACATTATGGCAACATAACAATGTGTATACAGAAACAATTCCGTTGCTTTTGTTGATAATATTCATTAATTTCATTGATAACATAGTGCTGTAATTTCATTTTCTAATAAATATGCATGATCAAGTTCAACAACGTGTGCTTTTATTTTGATATTCCTTGTTTCTTTAAAAAGAACGTCATCTTTTAAAGGGGCACTTCACCAAAGATGTATTTTGCACATAATCTCACACATATTGAAAACAAACTTTACAAACAACCATGGTCGCTAACAAACAGTTTTGCACACATTCCTTTTGTTTGACAGTTGAGAGTAAAAGAGTAAATTAATACGGCCACCAGTGATGTCATCAAGGACATTGAATCATGTTGTTGTGTGCACCATGGAATGATGTAGATGAAAAAATAGCAATACCTTGTCTTATAGGGACCGCTACCATTATCATGTCATTGTGCAGTAATTAACACACAACACAAGGACTCAATGTCCCCGGTGACATCACTGGTGAGCGGTGACCAAACTCATTACCTCTCAATAACTGTCAAAACTAAATTAATGGGTGGTTTAGAGGTTTTTGGACGTGTGTGAGATTATGCGCAAAATCTATCCGCATTGTGTTTCTATTGTGGCGAAGTGCCCCTTTAAGGTCCGCCTGCCGCCCTCAACACCGGCTTCCTGCTCACAGCCTCCGACGGCATGTCCGCCTCTCACCGCCTTTCTCGCTGTCGTAGTGGGAGGCGTCAAACTGGGCGTCGTCGTTGGGCAGCTGGACGCTGGCGATGACCAGGTGGTTCTGCTCGTCGGACGTGTGCGTGCCCAGGACCAGCCGGTGCACGCTGAAGTCCTTCCCCTCCGGCCTGAGGAGCACAGCCCAAAGACAACAGACAGTTAGGGTTGCCGTGGTGATGTGGAATTCCCCATGACTGATAAACTCACGACAACAACACCGGTATTACAGGATATTTTGCAAAATGACGCTCTATATCTGTAGAGCGCTTACTTTGATCTTTACGTTGATCCACTGTGTTTGTGCGTCTACTTGATTCATTTTCAATGATTAGTATCCATTTGTTGGACAGAGTTGACGACACAGAGTATCACCGGTATCACCGACTACCACGGTAAGACTACATACGATACGCGTTGAACATCGGCATTCAGTCTACAGCTGTTCTTCCCTAAAGAAATTCTTAAGTCTACAGTATTTTTCACATTTTCATTGAGTCGTGATCAACCCTTTGCTACCAGCAGCCAGTCTGTTTATTATTATTATTATTATTCCATAAATAATCTAGATCCCATAACCGGGAAAGACGTCTATACATTTATTTTTTTATTTGTAGGTAGTGGGAATGGTCAGGTTTAGGGTTAAGGTGTAGGTTTACACAGAACGTATTAGGTGATGATTATGCTGCTTGGCAAAAAAACTAAAAATAGCACCGGGAGATAAGTATGTTTTGATGTTTTGGACGCACACTATTCCAGAGTCGCACAGGAAATTCTAGACAATACCTGTGACGACCCCCCCCCCCCCCCTACTGGTTAGTTTTTTTCTCTCTGTGCTGTTCTCCTGTGAGCCAAGGTTGTAACAATACCTCAGGGAAACGCTGTATGCATGGGTTACCTGGAGACATCAGGCAGCCATTGAGCAGTGAGACTGGGCCACTCCAGAGCGTGAGTCATCACCAGATCATAGAGGAACGGGGTGTTCTTCTTCCAGATCTTGTACTCCTCGTTGATCACCCTCTCCTCCACTGCATCGTCAAATGCACCTGCTGAGAAACAGAGAGAGAGATCAGTGTCCAAAATAATAAGATAAGATATTCCTTTATTGATCCCCTTGGGGAAATTCAGGCATCATAGCAGCATGAATTAGCACTAAGGCTTATCAAAATTAATGGTTTGGTTCCGGTTGCCGACTGACCCTGCCGATTTAGGTGCAACCCAATTTTATTTTATTTTATTTACAATAAAGTTTCATAAAAATCTTTGTCAAACCTTTAGTATTATGGATATTAAACATGCTGGCAGAGTACATGCATCCATGTTGTCGTGAACATTTTAATTAAAGAAAGAAATTCCCTATCCATAGTCGCCGTGGTAAAAAATATATAATAAATAAATAAATAAATAAATAAATAAATAAAATAAATAAATAAATAAATAAATAAATAAACAAATAAATAAATAAATAAATAAATAAATAAATAAATTCCCTACCTACCCATGGCCTTAACTGACAACCAACAGGAACCAAACCATTTATTTTGTTAGGCCTAAATAGTTAGCCTAGCTAGAAGACTGATACAGGTCATAGAATGACCGGCAACATCACCTCCTGGTTTGGGAATAGCACTGCACAAGACCGAAGCAGACTACAAAGAGTGACACGTTCAGCCGAACGCACAATTGGAGGGGGGCTCCCCACCCTCCAGAACATTTACAACAAGCGTTGCAAGGGCAAGGCTAAGAGAATCATTAAAGACTCCAGTCACTAGGGGTGCACCGATATATCGGTCGGGTATCGGTATCGGCCGATAAGTGCCTTGTTGACTGCTATCGGCCTATCGGCCGATAAGCTCAAATGTGCCGATAGCAGTCGCCGATAACTAACCATCCATTTGTGTAGCGTCAAAAGGCAAAAAAAAAAATTCACTCGCGACCTACCTGCACAACGCCCGCCGTCCCCCCCACACACACAGAAGCTACTGCATCAAAGTTACTATTTATGATTAACAAGGCATTCGTTTTGTGGCATTAACGTTATATAGTTAGTGTTACACGGACAATAACATCAGCATATTATTATTACCCATAGCAGCAAGGCATTACTCCGAGTCCGTTCATAGCCGGGAGGCAGAAGACTAACGTTACTGGTGAAAATGTGATTTACGTTGGAATACTCCTTTGCCAACTTGCTGTACTTTGCTTGCAGGTCTGCAGCCATTATTACTGGATTAAGAATAGCCCCAACTTTAGCCAACGTAACGTTATGGCTAAACCTTTAACATTAGTTAACCCTAGCTTTCGGTTAGCTGTTCAATGTTAATAACACAACCAAGCGAATCCATCAGAGCTCCCCATCAACACCGCTCTGTCGGGAGGATGGCATTTAAGAAAGTATCTGCTGTTAAAATGACACAAACATTCGTTTTGTGGCATTAACGTTATTATAGTTAGTTACACGTTCAATTACATCAGCATAGTATTTACCCGAAGATAGCAAGCAAGCCGTGCATAGCTCGGTTACATTCCGTTGCTCATTCCGTACCCAACTACACATTCTGCAATCTGTTAATAAAGTTTTCAACCAGACAAATGTATAGAAAGGCTTTGTTTTATTATAAAATTTGTTGCAGTAAAATCATTGTGTCTCGTTTGGCCATCCTGTGGAGCGCGCTGGTCGGCGGGCACTGCCGGGCAGCTAACGTATTAGCTTGTTGTGGTTCTAAGTTTGACTCGCATTCTCGCAAGCAGATCAATGGCGGCATGCCCCGAAGTAGAAAAATGAATAAACGCTTGGTGGTAAGCAGGAGGTGGGTGCTAGCGGTGTGGCGTAATTGGCCGAATCGACTGTCAATCAAAATGGTTCCATTGCATTGGTTGAAAGCTCTGGTTGAGAGAATAGTATCCCGCTGCAGGCCGCCAGAATGGTTCCATTGCATTGGTTGAAAGCTCTGGTTGAGAAAATAGTATCCCTCTGCAGGCCGCCAGACGATACTGGGAGAGGGATCAGTGATACCATAAACATATTTCTTGATGTTTCCTTTTTTAAGTAAGTAAAGAGGCCTACAAATACAAACACACATACAAATATACAGTAGTTTCATTAAAAAAATTAAAAAAAATTAAAAAAAAAATTAAAAAAAAATTAAAAAAAATTAAAAATACTTATTTTTTGCCACAATTATCGGTATCGGTATCGGCCGATTGTGTTAGTTGAACAATCGGTATCGGTATCGGTGGCCAATTTTCATATCGGTGCACCCCTACCAGTCACCCGAACAACTGCCTCTTTGAACTGCTGCGGTCAGGCAAGCGATACCGGAGTCTCAAGGCGAGCACAGAAAGACTCAGAAGAAGCTTCTATCCCAGGCCATCAGGCTGCTAAACGAACAATGAATGAACACTACACAACAACAACAACCACCAAACGCACATAGCACACACATCCACACGCACACACTCACTTTAAACAAACACACTGTAGCACCCACTCCACACACTTTATAGCACACACCCACTTTAAACAAACACACTGTAGCACCCACTCCCCACACTTTATATTTATGGATGAAGGATTGCACTACAACTCGTACACCTTACTGTAAATTGTACCTAAAATTGTACCTCATCCCATTTCTACTTTGCACTAGATAGTACTGTACATTAGTACACTGCATAGTATTGTGTATTGTATATTATATGGTAACTCAGAACATTGTACATATGTCTATACCGAACACTGTGACCTCATTTTTCTTCTTCTAAATTCATGCTATATTATGTTATTATGTTATTTGATACTATCTTGTCTAGCACAGTCTCTGGAGCGTAACAGTAAGAAGCATTTTGTATGAAAGTATTCTGTACTTCTGTATGACAACTATTAAAGAACTTGAACTAGAACTTGAACTTGAATTATAGTACAGTGGAGAAGTTTAATAAAAAAAAGAAAAAAAAAAAAAAAAATAGGCAGTGTAAACAATATAATTTACTCTGGACATGAGCATAATATGGGCAAGTAGGCAGTGTAAAAGGTCAAGGTGCAAGATGAGGGTATGAGGTAATCAAACTGGCATGCAATATTATAGTGAAGCCATTACAGGGAAAGTCCACCCTAAAATAGAGCTCACATATATTATGTTATTGTATATAGCTCAGTTTTGGCTTGTGAATATATGAAGTCGACAGAGACAACAAGACTCTAGTGATGATGGCCATCACCAAGACAAGAGACAGGTCCTGATCCTGAAGCTGCTCCATAGACACTGAATAGTGGGGGAAACTACTAGGACACTATGACAGTACCCATTGTGAGTGACTAAGGTACCCATGTACATGTCAAAATACTTCCCAAAGGTCAGTGAATACCACGATCACAACACCAGAGGGAGCTCCACAAATCATGTTAAACCCAGATTCGGCTCAAATAAGGGACTAAACACGTTTCGCAATTATGCCACATCAATGTGGAACGCCCTACCCAAAGCTGTAAAGGAATGTGGATCACTACCCACTTTCAAAACCTCTCTCAAGGGACACCTACGGGAGACTGCAATTCAACACTGGCCCCTGTAAATATCCTAACCCAACCCCCTCCAATGTACAGTCATTTACCTATGTACAATGTACAATTGTGTTTGTTTGTACAGTGTCTCCCCCCCCCCCCCCCCTCAATGTACAGTGTTACTTGTTTATACAGTGTGCCCCCCCCCCCCCCCCCAACCACCTCCAATGTAAATTACCCAGTATGGTTGTCAATATCCCAATGTACCCAACCCCCCCCACCCAACCTCCTCCAATGTACAGTTTCTACGTCAAATGTATATACTCCCTTTTCTTGACTCCTTCTGTATCACAAACAGTACTGTATTTGCAAATCTGGTATGTCATAAATGTATAGATGCAGCAGTACTGACTATCTGTATGTCATGTATGTCATATATGTCTATATGAATTGAAAATGGGGGACCCTGATGGAAACAAGACAAACGTCTTTCTCAGGTCTGCATCCCCTTAACAATTGTATGTATTGAGCCGTACTGTATTGTACCCATTCTGCAATCTGTTAAATAAAGTTTTCATTCATTCATTCATACTGATTCGGAGCTGCAAGACCTACATTTAGTCAGTAATTCAGGATCAATGGAATAAATAAAGGTTAAATTAAAATGTAATAAAATGGACCACTTCAAAGAGTGTCACTTGATGAAATCACTGATTCGAGGGTTAGAGATTTCCAGCTTAGGGAGACAGTTGTCTTATGTTTTATATATATTCAATTAACGTTTAACAGTCATGCAAGATCATTACAATTCTGTTTTAGGGTAGGTAGGTCGTTTTATTTAGACAAGCATAATACAGATCACATGAGTATTTTCTTTGTCAGGGATAGAAACGAAAAGTCCAAAGGACTTATTTCCACCGTTGTCCCTGGAGTCAAGGATGCTTGGTTCATACACATACTACTCATTACAGTAATATTTCACACTCATTACATTTGATAGGGTGGCTTTTCCCTTTAAGGTTATCGATTTCACAGTGAATAAGGTTTCGATGTGGCCAACTATTGACTTGTCTACCTTCACTGTTGGCAATTTGCTACATCAATCAGCTGAGCTAGCAAAACATTGCAACATGCAACGCAAGTTTGGGTGGCATATTAAATAACGTTAGGTTATGATGAGCTGCTGTCTTGATGACTGGCTGAATGAATGAAAACTTTATTTAACAGATTGCAGGATGGGTACAATACAGTACGGCTCAATACACACAATTGTTAAGGGGATGCAGACCAGAGAAAGACGTTTGTCTTGTTTACATCAGGGTCCCCCATTTTCAATTCATAGTGACATTTATGACATACACAACATACATGACATACGCTACGCTATCGTGCTGCTAAAGCCCAGGGTAACAGTAACGTAAACAACCATGGTCGCTAACGTTGTCTGTATTCAGCCAGGTAACGCAGAACTTTGCAAAACACGCGTTGCAAAAGGGGGCCACGATCATTACTTTGCACACAATGGAATAAACAAGTCTGGCTTGTTGTGCATGCATGGTTAATTAGCATAAGAGCTAATGCTAAGCTAATCGGCTGGCTAAAGGCTAACTATCTAGAGTGCTAACAATTATCAATAGTAACGTTAGCTTAGCTTACAAGAAGTGTTGGTTGCGTTACCTTCCTTGTCTGCCATTATAACGGTCGTTATAGATTAACAATTAGCTCAGTTAGCCAGACGGCTATTATAGTATGTAAACTGAGCTGTACAGTCAGACAGCCTTGTCTTCGGTGCTGTAGCTGCCTCAGACTCTATTCATTTGTGCACATGAAGCTAGGTGGCTAATGCTAACACGCTAACCGGTGGAGCTTCGCGCGCTCGGTACAACGCGTGGGGTGTGTCTGCAACCAATCAACACAGAGGGCGAGAGAACCCGGAACCACGTAGTTCCACCGCACAACCACAGGAGGGCGGAAGAGATCTGGTAAAAAAACCTTGCAGAGATGAATGAATGAAAGCTTTATTTAACAGATTGCAGAATGTGTACAATACAGTACGGCTCACTACACAGTTAAGGGGATGCAGACCAGAGAAAGACGTTAGTCTTGTTTACATCAGGGTCCCCCATTTTCAATTCATAGTGACATTTATGACATACATGATGACATCATGACATTTATGGCATAGGGACATACATGACATGATACAGGTATATAGTACTGTTACATTTGTGACATATACGATATGCAAATATACAGTACTGTTACCCATAGATCCTAACAGAATATTTACATATGATGGGGAGGAGAGGAGACTACATTAGGAGGGGGGGGGGGTGGGTGGGTGGGTGGGAGAGAAATATACATACGGTGGGGAGAGAATATATACATCCGGTGGGGAGGAGACTGTAGGCCTACATTAGGAGGGGGTGGGTGGGTGGGAGAGAAATATACATACGGTGGGAAGGAGACTGTCTATTAGGAGGGGGTGGGGGGTGGTGGACATTTACAGTGGCCAGTTTTGAATGGCAGCCTCCCGTAGGTGCTCTTTAAGAGCGGTTTTGAATGTGGGTAGGGATTCACATTCCTTTACAGCTTTGGGTAGGGCGTTCCACATTGATGTGGCATAATTGCGAAACATGTTTAGTCCCTTGTTTGAGCTGAATCTGGGTTGAACATGATTTGTGGAGCTCCCTCTGGTGTTGTGGTCGTGGTATTCACTGACCTTTGGGAAGTATTTTGACATGTACATGCGTACCTTAGTCGTATAGTGTATCTTGTAGACCAGGCCCATTGCAAGTTGCTGTACTCTGTCGTCTACTCTAAGCCATCCTAGGTAGTCAAAGTGGGCAGGGGTGAGGTGGGTTCTAGGAGTCAGGTCCAGCAGTAGTCTGACCAGTTTGTTTTGTGATGTTTGTAATCTTGTTTTTAGTGCCTTTGAGGTGCTTTGATACCATGAGGTGCAAGCATAGTCGTAGTACCCTTGAATGCGTGCTCCTGCCAGAGTCTTCAGGGTATTCTTGTTTACCAGAGGGGAGATCCGGTACAAGAATCTTGTTCGTTGGTTGACTTTTTTTATTACATTGGATGCCATTTTGTCACAGGAAAGATTTGCCTCTAGGATGGAACCTAGGTATGTAATTTCATCTTTCCTTGTGACAATATTGTCACCCACTGTAACTGAGAAGCCGTCGGTCTTGCTGAGTTTGTTATTTGATCCGAAGAGAATGGACTCTGTTTTACCCAGGTGTAATGATAGTTTTCTATCAGCGAGCCAGGTGCAGATTCGGCCGAGTTCTGAGCTGAGGGTTTTTTCAACCTGCAACTTGTTCTCGTCAGAGACCAGTGATACAAGGCCATTATGTGATTGTGATCTAGGCCTGGGTATTTTATACTTCACAGATCAGTTGCCCTAAAGTTATCCTCCATTCACACCAAATCCGCTTGTTCGACTTGGTCGTTTTCTACCACAGGTCCTCTCCTCACACAGCACAGCATTATTATAACAGGTGGGAGGGAACCAACCAGGCAGAACTAATCCCTATCTCTCCATCCACATACAGTAGAGAGAGTCTGCTAATGCCATCAGTGTGGACACTGATAGGCTCTTATTCAGCATGTGATATCAAGAAAGTAGCAAAGCAGCGAGGAAGAGACGGGCAATGAGGTATTCTGCTGCTATAGGGGCTCTGGGTCTGCTGACTCTGGCTTATTTTTAGCTGACAGGGATTTTGTAACCTAGGCCAACCAGGCTTTTGTGATATAGACCATTATCAGCAGGAGGTGAAATTGAGCTGGAGCTTGGAGCCTTCCTGCTGTGCGAGTGTGTGCGCATGTGTATACGTGTGTGTGTGTGTGTGTGTGTGTGTGTGTGTGTGTGTGTGTGTGTGTGTGTGTGTGTGTGTGTGTGTGTGTGTGTGTGTGTGTGTGTGTGTGTGTGTGTGTGGGTGTGCGTGTGTGTGTGTATGTGTGTGTGTGTGTGTGTGTGTGTGTGTGTGTGTGTGTGTGTGTGTGTGTGTGTGTGTGTGTGTGTGTGTGTGATCATCAGGAGTCAGTATCTCATGGTTGTCAGGTTAAAAGCAGTGTGCATATAGCCAATACAATTTTATGTATTGCAATTAATTACCATCAAAACTAAACGAATGGTAACTCAGCACTGACATAAACAGCCAACCAATCCTCATAGTAATTCCCCTCCCTCCTGCTTGCTCTCCATCAGCAATCGTCTCTCTCCCTGCTAACAGATAACGCATAAATAATTCACCAGATTAATCTACGACAGAGACTGAAATAGTGGCTCGAGAAGTGTGTCCTTATTTTAGTCCTCGGTTATTCACAAACCGCTATCGAAGCGCTGTTTTGAAAAGAACAAGCAACAAGAGTGTTTGTGAGTTCTGGTTTCCGCACGTAAGCAGACGTAATCAGTAGAGCTGCAGCAGCAAATTGCTGTTCCAGCCTCCTGACTGGCCGTGCGGAGGTTACACACACACCAGAGAGCAGCATTAGAGATGAAGAGACTCTATTGAAGCCTGTTTACACACAAGCAGGCATGGCACACGTGCACACGTGCACACACACACACACACACACACACACACACACACACACACACACACACACACACACACACACACACACACACACACACACACAGTTAATGTTTGTGTGCGTGTATGCTTGTGTGCAAAGCCTGGCTACCCCACACTCCAAAAGAGTACAAATATTTTCCAAACTGGGCAGTAGATTAGGTAGGCAGTCTTCCTGGCTCCAAAAAGCACAGCTAATTGATTCATTAAGGCTAATTCATTGCCTGTCTCCCCCTTCTGACATTACGACGAGCGATCATTCTGAACAGCTTGTTTCAGACTGTCAGATCCATACAAAGACGAGGCAAAAACCCATTTTCCTGCTAACATTATCCTGCAGGACTCTATGTTAGGCTGGTCTTTCTCACATTATCATGCAGAACTCTTAGGCTGGTCTTTCTCACATTATCATGCAGAACTCTTAGGCTGGTCTTTCTCACATTATCCTGCAGGACTCTATGTTAGGCTAGTCTTTCTCACATTATCCTGCAGAACTGTGTATGCTTGTGTGCAAAGCCTGGCTACCCCACACTCCAAAAGAGTACAAATATTTTCCAAACTGGGCAGTAGATTCAGTAGATTAGGTAGGCAGTGTTCCTGGCTCCCAAAAGCACAGCTAATTGATTCATTAAGGATAATTCATTGCCTGTCTCCCCCTTCTGACATTACGACGAGCGATCATTCTGAACAGCTTGTTTCAGACTGTCAGATCCATACAAAGACGAGGCAAAACCCATTTTCTTGCAGCTTTTTTTCTTACAGTGTATGTTAGGCTGGTCTTTCTCACATTATCCTGCAGGACTCTATGTTAGGCTGGTCTTTCTCACATTATCCTGCAGGACTCTATGTTAGGCTGGTCTTTCTCACATTATCCTGCAGGAATCTACACTGTAAAAATAAAAGAAGTTTTTTCATGGGAAATTCACTGTATTATTTTACAGATTACCTTTGTTTTTCTACGTTAAGTGTAAATACCATAAAAATACAGTAAATGACCTTTTATCAAAATATTAACCATTAAATAAAGGTTGTAATCTGTAAATGTATTTGATTTTACTGTAATTTGACAGTAAGTATTTGGAAACCGTTGCTGCCAGACATTTACCGTTTTCTTGCAGCTTTTTTTCTTACAGTGTTAGGCTGGTCTTTCTTACACTATCCTGCAGGACTCTATGTTAGGCTGGTCTTTCTCACATTATCCTGCAGGACTCTATGTTAGGCTGGTCTTTCTCACATTATCCTGCAGGACTCTATGTTAGGCTGGTCTTTCTCACATTATCCTGCAGGACTCTATGTTAGGCTGGTCTTTCTCACATTATCCTGTAAGGGTTCCCCCGGTCCTGCGTCACAACCCTCATCTGTCCATGGACAATTCCCACAACCCTCATCTGTCCATGGACAATTCCCACGCCTGAACTACGTCTCTCAACCACCAGGGGGACTAGTTCAGTGCATTCATCTTTGTTGTCTTTTATTTATTAATGTCCTGTCTGTCATCACCAATCTGTTGTGTGTTCATCTGTTGTCCTTACTGTGCCCCATTGTCTAATTTAGTTTTGTCTCCTTGTGTCTGTATCTATGTGCTGTTTGGTGTTGTTACGTTTCATGTGTAGTCATTACCCAGCTGTGTGTCATTTCACTAATCATCCTCTTGTCTCTAATTAGTCCTGATATATAAGTGTTGTCGATCCAGCTGTCCTTTGCTGGATCATTACTTTTGTTTGTTGTTCACCGTCGTGACTCGTGAGTACTCTCTTAGTGTTGTGTTTATATTATATTCCTGTGTGTCAATAAAGTGCACGTTATCCTGAAAGAAGCAACCAACGCCTACCGTCTCCTATCTATCCTATCCTCGTCCTATACTGCAAATTGGGTTCCACACCACATCATGCCTTGAAAACGTTCCAACCGTAACATTATCCTGCAGGACTCTATGTTAGGCTGGTCTTTCTCACATTATCCTGCAGGAATCTATGTTAGGCGGTCTTGTTCACATTTAGGCCCAATTCCCTTCCCTTGGCCCTACCCCTAGTTTTGGAGTGGGTAGTGGCCCTTCAGAACGGAGCTACAAGGGGAAGGGGTTGAAATCTTTACCTAAGAAATGAGACACCCCTCGTTACATCATCAGTAGTAAAATAATTTAAAGGACTTACGCTGCTGGCGGGACAAAACCTCATAACTCCAAAAACCCAACTTTTCAGCAGATGAAAAAAACGAACACAGATTTGAGGGCGAATAGAGTTACAAGGTTTAGACAGATGATTGGTTTAATGCTTTCCCATTGTGTAGACTTTGTAAAACCAGGTTTTGTCCCGCCAGCAGCGAATATTTCTATAGCGATATGTATATTTTGTACATACCAGCTTATTTGGTTTTTGCCGGGCCTAGTAATGTAACCTACAGTGTAGTTTAGCATATAATAATGATATTATATGTATGATTTTAAATGTATTTATTGTATGTGTCAAACAGAACTTTATTTACAGCATATTTTGAGATTATGTTAATTGTTTGTCTATAATCATTCATTTTAATTTGAACTGAAATGTCGTGGAACTGACACTTTTGTAACGGTGTGCGTCTGGAGAAAAAGGAGAGAACACGTCCCACAATCCTGCGTTTTTCCTGAATATCTCTGCAAAACAACCGAAACACCACCCAGAACGAGGAGCAGTTTCGCCGTATCCGATTGTTAAACTGACATAAGCGTCATGTCTGCTGTCAAATGCCTAAATCCTTGGAGCAGTGGAAATAGTTGTAATCATCTTTGGAATGGTGTGTGTCTGGAGAAGTGAGATATACCTGTATATAAAAAAATAAAGAGCGATTCGGCGTATTTCCTCAAAGGGAAAGGTGTTATGCCAGGTTCTGCAAAAAAAATATTGGCTGATACGTATACAATATACAGAACTTTATGTTCGGCTGGTCTTGCTCACATTTAGCCTACAGAACTCTGTGTTGACCTATTCATGATATTCGATGACAGACATGTTGGTCGAAAACAACAGGTGGTTGTAATCAAATAGCAGGTGATTATCATCAAATTCACCTAATATATAATAAAATAATAATTGCCCATTCACTCAGACGGCGGAGGCAACCATGCAAGGTGCCAACCTGCTCATCGGGAGCAATTATGGGTTAAGTGTCTTGCTCAAGGACACTTCTACACGCTGCCCGGGAGGAGCGGAAATCGAACCAGGAACCTTCCGATTACCAGACGACTGCTCTACCTCCTAAGCCACTGTTGCCCCTGTAATCACAAACCAAACTCCAAATACCATTAGTTACAGCCCGCCTCTTCAAATCCAGCACATGGAGAGCGTAGGATGGCTTGGGTACCTCATTGTAGAAAGATTGGGGAAAACTTTCTTTTTTGAGGACCAGCACAATATAAGTATGTGGGTTAAGCATGACAAGAGACAATCGATGTGCAAAGCCTCTTTATTCTTGAGACGCTAACATAGTCTCAGAGTACAGGGTGCAGTGTATACAACACACACACATACATGGATAGATGACCCACCGTCCTTTGCCTTTCATACTCCAAGCTCATCTCTTTGATGAGCATGCATGAGCCATATTTTGTATTGTCAATTCTGTTGTACACGAACGCTAGGTATGCACGGACAGAAAGATCGATCGGGGGCGCAGACAGCTTATGGACCCTAGCAGCCATCAGGACTATGAAATGGCCCATAGGGCACTGCCAGGCCGTTGCCAAAGTAATACTGCCTAAATGAACTGTGTTAGTAATGGCTTTCAGAAACAGAATATGTACAGTCAGCATATCTATGTCATTTTGTGGTTTAATATTGACTCAAATGGAAGAGACAGAGGCACGTATTTGCACACATTCAGATGCAGAAAGCAGCCGGTTTCACATAACACAGGATTTTCTTTTTCCATTACTGCCATTTTAAATCTATTTTCCGATTTACACAATTGTTCAAAGACCCCTCAGTCAGAGGATAATGGAATCGGAGGATTCACTTTGAGAGTGGTGTTACATTGTACCTTTATTATTAATCCTCTTGGGGAAATATGTCCTCTGCATGTGACCTATCCTAACAATTTAGGAGCAGTGGGCAGCCACACGGCACCAGGGGACCAACTCAACAGCAGGAGTATAACTAGCATGCATGTCTTTTAGTGTGTGGGTGTTTGTGTGTGTGTGCAAGTGTGCACGTGTACGTATGTGTGCCTACATGTAGCTACAGTATATGTCTGTGAGTGTATGTGTGCTTGTGTGTACAATAACATGCATATAATACATACGTATATGCTTGTGTGTGTGAGTGTGTGTCTGTACGTCGTAATATCACTGGCCTATGAGATACTCGGAGATGATGAACTGTTCCTGCTACATGTGTGTGTGTGTGTGTGTGTGCCTCGACTACTGCAGTGGTTCCCAAAGTCGGGGTCGCGACCCAAAGGTGGGCCGCGAGCAGCCACGGGAGGGCCGCGAGATGATTTCACAATTTTATTTTATTTATTTTCAGGCCACTGAACTTAGAAGCAGGCCAGGACAGTGTTTCTAGTTGTATTCTAAAATTATATTCTATTGTATTCTAAAATGTGACTATATGGTTTTATATTAACTTAATAAATAAACAAAAACGAAAAATCTACTTATTTCAACAAACATTTCAAACTAAATAACAGATTATGCACATAAAACGCTGAAAACAACCGAAGCAACAATAGTATTTTAATGAGGCTATTATTATTATCATTATTATTTTGCAACAAGTTAGCCCTCTCATAAATAGCACATATAAATGAATAACTAACTTGAACTAACTTAATAGGATTGAAGTGATATTTGGCTTAAAAAATCGGTCGCCTGGCAAAAAAAAAGAAAAAAAAGCCTGACGATGTGCATTGGGCCGCGGCTCTCTGACGCCTTATTTTCTGGGTCCCGGCCTGAAAAGTTTGGGAACCCCTGGACTACTGCAATGCACTGCTTGCTGGTCTACCGACCAGTGCGACCACCGCCACCAAGCCACTTCAACTCATTCAGAACGCAGCGGCCCGCCTGATCTCCAACCTACCAAAGTCAGCCCATGTCACGCTTCTGGCTCCCCATCGCCGCACGACTCCGCTTCAAGGTCCTTGACCTGGCATATCGTATATATTATATCGAACGGAATGGCTCCCACCTACCTCCGGTCAATGGTCTCTAACTACATACCCTCAAGACCCCACCGCTCTACATCCTCTGGCTGCCTCAGACCCACTCCTATCCGAGCTCCGGGAGGGTCATCAAAGAGAATACATAAAAAAACTAAAACAAACACTAACCTTCTTACTGTCTTCTACTATCATGCACTCTTCCACTAATGAATCTCCCTTGTCTATATTATTACCTACTATACTAATACTGTATGTCTACTACTATGCATCCAAGTTTCAACACTGTTTCATTCAAACCTTTATTTATACTCGTGAAAGCACTGAGGTTTCCCTCATTTACAGTGATGACGAGTTAACAAAGGACACAAATATCATAACAGTTATTAATTACAATGAATTACAATTACTACAATGATGGATTAAAAACAATTACATGATTCAGTACATAGGTCAAGTGCAATGCCTTTAAACTCCATGAATGACGGGAATGCTCCGAGCTTTAGAGTCTGTTGCAGGGTATTCCATGTGTATGGAGCATCATAGGAGAAGGCAGACTTTCCAAGCTCAGACCGAACTCGAGGCACCCTGAGCACAAGCCGATCATTCGAACGAGTTTGGTAGGTGACAGCACTCCAGACCAACAAAGATGTAATATAAGGTGGAAGTTTGCCAATAATTGCTTTGTAGATAAAAAGATACCCATGATAACTACGTCGCAACGAGAGAGATGGCCAGCCTACCCTCTCATACAAAAGACAATGGTGAGTATCATATTTGTCACCCGTAATAAATCTTAGGGCGGAGTGGTAGGCAGAATCCAAAGGCCTTAATGTAGACGCAGACGCATGCCTGTAAATGACATCACCATAGTCCAATATTGACAAAAAAATTGTCTGTACAATTCTTTTCCTACAGAACATAGGAAAACTAGCGTGGTTACGGTACAAGAAACCAATCTTTTGCCGTAATTTTGTAGCTAGGTTATCTATATGGAATTTAAAAGAAAGTTTATCATCCAGCCATATACCAAGATATTTATACTCACTAACTCTTTCAATATACAAACCATTTGCTGTTGTTAGGTGTAGCATGTCATAATCTATAACCCTGGCTCTAGAAAACATCATAGACTTGGTTTTACTAGCATTAAGCACTAACTTGAGCTTAGCTAGAGCATTTTGGAGAGTGTCAAACGCAAGCTGCAGGTTCACAATAGCTTCCTGAACAGTATCCGCAATGCAGTAAACAACTGTATCATCCGCATAAAGATGAGCCTGACAACCTGCTAGTGCTGAAAGACTAGAAACAATATCATTAATATAGATTGTAAAGAGGACCGGCCCCAATACCGAACCCTGTGGTACACCCTTAGACAATGGCAGGAAATCAGATTGAAAGTTACCTGAATTCACAGATTGACACCTTGAAGATAAATAGTCCTGAAACCAAGCACAAGCGGCTTTATCCAGGCCAATGCTAGCTAGACTATTCAAAAGCAAGTGATGGTCTACTGTATCAAACGCCTTTGAGAGGTCTACAAAGAGAACTGCACAATGCTTCCCATTGTCCAGGGCTGAAATAATGTCATTAGTGACCAAAGTAACAGCTGTAATAGTACTATGATTTGCTCTGAAACCTGATTGGTGAGTACTTAGCACTGAGCAACTTGAGAAAAAAGTTTTTAATTGGTTGTTTACCAAGGTCTCCAGTGCTTTGGCTAGGCATGATAGTTTGGAGATAGGACGATAGTTATCCATCTTATCCCTATCCCCCCTTTATGCAAGGGGAGCACCTTGGCAGATTTCCAAACTTGCGGGACTAAGCCAGATGCAATAGAAAGGTTAAAGATGTGTGACAATGGCTCACAAATGACAGGGGCTGCCAGTTTTATAAAAAAAAATTGTCTAAATTGTCCACACCAGTAGAACACTTAGGGTCTATGGATTGCAAGATATTGAGAGTTTCACTAGATGAAAATGGCTGGAAGGAAAATGTAGGTACACACAAGGCATGATCGAAGATTGGGCTAGGGTCAGAGTCAACATCCAGTGGAGCCAGCCCAGTAGACAACCTGTCAAATAAGGACCCAGCCTCAATGAAGTGTTTATTGAAAGCAAGACAAATTTCCTGAGGATCCGAGATTTTACAATCAGCCACATTAATACACAATGGCAATGTAGCAGGGTTATTTTTTGACAGGTTTACTGCACCCCAGAATTTAGCTGGGTTAGAGTAGGAATTCGAGACTAAGTCTAAAAAGTAATCAGATTT
Source organism: Notolepis coatsorum (assembly GCF_963971535.1). Lineage (NCBI taxonomy): Eukaryota > Metazoa > Chordata > Actinopteri > Aulopiformes > Paralepididae > Notolepis > Notolepis coatsorum. Next base: position 40,148,360 of record NC_140168.1, on the reverse strand, counting down.
AGCCTTCCTTTGATGAACATTGTTACTCAGCTGAAGGAGTTGTACCCTTCCTGCTGATGTGTCGTACAGAACTTGGATTTTGGATAAAAGCATCAGCTAAATGTAAATGTATGTATGCATGTGTGTGCACGTGTCATGCACACACACACACGCACGCACACACACACGCACGCACGCACGCACACACACACACACACACACACACACACACACACACACATTTTCTCTCCCTGTGTGTGATACTCTGAGATGAGTAACTGTTCCTGCTAAATGTGTTTGTGTTTGTGCTTGTGTTTGGATAAAAGCATCAGCTAAATGACTAAATGTATGTATGCATGTGTGTGCACGTGTCGTGTGCACACACACACACACACACACACACGCGCACACACACACACACACACACACACACACACACACACACACACACACACACACACACACACACACACACACACGCACACTCACAAACACATTCAGCGGGAGCAGTTAATCATCTCAGAGTATCTCATAGGCCAGTGATATTACGACGCAATTAATTTCTGTTAGCTATTTATTTACTCTTCTGAGCCATATGTGTTGTGTTTTCAGAGATTACATGTCAACTTGTGTCTACTGCAATTTCAATTTCTCTTCTCTCCAAGGAATTGGTCAGTATTCTCTGGAGGACATGCTGGTGAGCTTCCTTGTTTACAACGAGCTGCTGCTGGAAGATTGAATTTTAACGCATGGCATTTGAGATGGCTGGACGAAACACACACACGCACACACACACACACACACACACACACACACACACACACACACACACACACACACACACACACACACACACACACACACACACACACACACACACACACACACACACACACACATTCTTGTATAACTATACCTGTGAGGACTGTTCTACTTCATTCCCTATTCATCCTTTAACCTCACCGTGCACCGGAACATGTCTAATCTTAATCTGACCCCTAACTCTAACCTGACCTACTTTAAAGTGAGGACAGGCCAAAATGGGTTCTTTTTGCTCCTATTTTATCCTTGTATGGGCGACATAGAAGTATGAGAGCATAAGCGCCGATGTACGCAGACGCACACACGCCCCTGCATCTATCCTCCTGTAGAGTTCAGGCCAGTTGTGCAGAGGTAGTTTGTGGTTCTATACTAATCCCATTTCCACGCCTTTCTTGGGATCATGGCTTACAGACCCCGTTAACACACACACACACGCACACGCACACACACACACACACGCACACGCACACGCACACGCACACGCACACACACACACATTGATGATGTGTGCAGGACTGGCTAAATGAATTAACTAGGACATGAACCGAGCCAACATGGACCAGACGTAGCTCCGTGCCTGGCTTTAATACATTTAACACTCCATAGGGGGCATTGGTGCCTGCACTACCGCCTCCCCGTTTAGAGGCTTATACTGTTTGTTGTTACTCGGTCGGCAGAGGAGACTGCATGGCCTTATAGAACAGCTTATAGTTCCCCCTCACAGGTTGGCTGTTTTGGACCAGCTTTGCTTTGCCCTGTACACTACGTATGGTGGCTTTAGAGAGAGTACACATGATGAACCTGTGCTCTGGCACTCTCAGAGCAGCAACAACAAACAACAACAACAACAACTAAAACATTAATTCAACATTATTCATCTTTATCTGGTACAGTGCCAACAACCTCAGGAAGGCAACAACTGTTTATGATATCAGTTAACCAGTCACACCTATTATTATTATTATTATTATTATTATTATTATTATTATTATTATTATTATTATTATTATTATTATTATTATTATTATTATTATTATTATTATTATTATTATTATTATTATTATGATTATTATGATTATGATGATTATGATGATTATTATTATTATTATTATTATTATTATTATTATTATTATTATTATTATTATTATTATTATTATTATTATTATTATTATTATTATTATTATTATTATTATTATTATTATTATTATTATTATTATTATTATTATTATTATTATTATACCTTCTCATAGGCTCAGCCTAAATTAAATGGTATACAGACAATACTGAATGTAAAGCTAGTAGGACAGTTGTGTATAACCTAAAGCTTTATCCATCAGATATAGCCCGATCATCCAGTTCCTCCATATCCATATTCCATCCATCCATATTTCAAATACATTTTCAAAGACACGTTACACCTTTTCTTTTGCACATCATACAGGATACTGAGTACTGGAAGTTTATTGTTTTTTTTTATTATTATAATTTTTTTAGCATTTTTACAGCTTTTCTGGTCACGCAGGACCGATAGAGGAGAGAGAGCGGGAGGAGATGTGGGGAGGACATGCGACACATATCGCCGGGAGCGTGAGGCGAACGCACCCGGGACGGCCGCGTAGGCGTGCGAGGCACTATGCGGTGCGCCACGAGGGCGCCCAGGAAGTTTATTGTTTTAGCAAATAAAGTTTATTGTTATTTCTATTGTTACTGGATTCAGACCAACTGTGAGGAAGACGGCGTCATGTCCCTATACTTGCACCAGATGAAGATGAATAACACAATCCATGTCCTCCAGTACACTGAAGTATGATGTCTAAAGTATGATCTTCTATTACCACGCAGGCCTTCCTGTCACGACGTCACCTAATGACATCAGCGGATGTTTCTTTTAGCCAAGGTTTGAAACCCCTTCCCTTCCCCGTATGGAATTCCAATGAGCTGATTCCGATTCGGTGCTGCTATTAATGTTTGATGGACATCGATTGTAATCGTTTGGGTCCTCGCTGCAGAAGGAAACAAGACCTAATAATTGGAACAAAGGATTCTGTGCTGCTACTGTTGATTGTGTTGCGCCAGTGGCCAGCCTTAGGGAAACGGAACATTGATCCCAGGCCTC
>NC_140168.1:40137943-40140443 GCF_963971535.1 Notolepis coatsorum | reverse complement strand
ATTTATTGTATCATTCCCGAGGGGATAAAGAACGGGTTGAAAGAAAATAGTCTTTATTGAGGGACAAGTTAGCAAAGTTATCTTCCTGCTATTAGCGCAATCGCTAACTCGTTTAGCAACTCTACTGGCTCTCCAAAAAGCCAACAACTTAAATTTGCTTAAAATCTTCAAAGTCAAAGATCGACATTGTCAAAATTCCAGAAAATATCGGGATATAATTTTTTATCCATATCATGAGACAATTTCACTTATTTCAACACTCTGGAGAACTAAACTCGTTTTCAAGACATTTACCGAATGACAAAACATTGGGCAGCATTTCAAGATAATGCTGCTTGAAACACGACAACCCTTGAAAAGAAAAGCTGAATTGTATTGAAACAGACACTCTGATTTGAAGACTCAATGCAAGAGTGGAGTGCTGCTGATCCTCAAAATAATCCACTGAACTGGAAATGGCAAAGTGATTTCAAGCACTACAGCTTAGAAAGAGCAACACTAGAAGCAGAATCAACCACTATATCATACCACTATATAGACCAAGCAAAAGCACTTATCTTCAAAAATCTTTACCTGGGAGGACATTACCTTGAACATTTTTATTCATAACACGTTACCCGAAAGCTGCACTGCTGGGGAACCTGAACCTCTTAAAAACAACCCCCTCCACACAGCATATGCGATGTACAGTACAACTCACATGCATGTTTATGAAGTATTCATGTATTTGTGTCACACAGTTTATACCACAGTTGGACGGCTGTGTCTACAGGCTTTTAGGGACCACGAGGTGCGTGGCACAGATATTCTAAGGGGCAGAAGGATGCATGCTCTATGAAATATGAAATATTAACCAGGGGGATTTGGTTGAAATGTGTGTGTGTGTGTGTGTGTGTGTGTGTGTGTGTGTGTGTGTGTGTGTGTGTGTGTGTGTGTGTGTGTGTGTGTGTGTGTGTGTGTGTGTGTGTGTGTGTGTGTGTGTGTGTGTGTGTGTGTGTGTGTGTGTGTGTGTTGTGTGTGTGAGAGAGAGACTGTGTGCATAAGGGTTGACCTCAAACTGAAGTTCTTAGTCGACCTATGCCTGTGTGTATGTGTGCAGTGCACGCATGTCTGTGTGTGTGGCTACTGGAATTTCAAAAAAATATCGATATTCGGGATACCACACAGGGAGGGCCCTGTTCAGTTTATTAGCTTCATATGAGGTTTCATCTTACTTTGTTGTTCAAATACAGCTTGTAGGGTTAGGGTAGGCTGTGGTGTTTCCATTGCAAGCTGAGCCTCTCAGCTTCTCTAATACTATAAGAGAAATATCAAAACGGGTTTCTTATGTTGGATTAGGTCTAAAATAGTAAAGTAAAATAAACTAAAGTAGTAAAGCATATAATTAAATTGGGGGTGACAGTGGCTCAGGAGGTAGAGTGGTAGTCTGGTAGACGGAAGGTTCCCGGTTTGATTCCCGCTCCTCCCGGGGAGCGTGTCGATGTGTCCTTGAGCAAGACACTTAACCCCTAATTGCTCCCGCCATCAGTGTATGAATGTGTGAGTGAATGGGTGAATGTGAGGAACTATATAGTCAAGTTAGACCGCGCTCACAAGTTCTCACACTGGGTGCTGTAATCCCATAAAGTTCAGTATATCAAAAAGCAGGGTAGCCGGACCAGCACTCACAGGTTCAATGTTTTTTAATGGCAGCCTGAATAAAAAGCAGACATGTTTCGGACAATGTCCTTCTTCAGTGATATGGCTACCCTGCTTTTTGATATACTGAATGTGAGGAACAAAATTGTAAAGCGCTTTGGATAAAAGTGCTATATAAATGTGCTATATAAATGTGCTATATAAATGCGCTATATAAATGCGCTATATAAATGCGCTATATAAATGCGCTATATAAATGCGCTATATAAATGCGCTATAATATGCTATATAAATGCGCTATATAAATGCGCTATATAAATATGCTATATAAATGCGCTATATAAATGCGCTATATAAATATGCTATATAAATGCGCTATATAAATGCGCTATATATAAATGTGCTATATAAATGCGCTATATATAAATGTGCTATATAAATGCGCTATATATAAATGTGCTATATAAATGCGCTATATATAAATGTGCTATATAAATGTGCTATATAAATGCACCATTTACCATTTCTCCCCTACTGGCTCCTGTATTTGTTGTCTGTTACTCGCAGTTCTATGTTCTTGTGTATTATTATTGTTCCCTGTTTCCCTGTGGTTCTATGTTTCTCTGTTTCTTTTCTTTTTTTCCTGTTGTCAGCGACTTTGGGTCATTGAAAAGCGCTATATGAAATAAATAAATAATAATTATTATTATTTAAATAATCTTAGAAATTAAGTACAAATGTATGTGTCACCTTTGTATGTTTTATTCCAGAGGTGCACTGTGTGTTCCCAAACACAACAGCATCTGTACTAAATTAATTACTGATCATAGTCAAAGCCAAATCAATTGCAACGCAGCTGTCT
>NC_140168.1:40122943-40132943 GCF_963971535.1 Notolepis coatsorum | reverse complement strand
CCACTATATCTGTACACCTCTACATGTGTGTATACCACTATATCTGTACCCCTCTAAATGTGTGTGTATACCACTATATCTGTACCCCTCTACATGTGTATGTATACCACTATATCTGTACACCTCTACATGTATGTATACCATTATATATGTACACCTCTACCTGTGTATGTATACCATTATATCTGTACACATCTACATGTGTATGTATACCACTATATCTGTACACCTCTACATGTGTGTATACCACTATATATGTACACCTCTACCTGTGTGTATGTATACCACTATATATGTACACCTCTACATGTGTGTATGCCACTATATATGTACACCTCTACCTGTGTGTATGTATACCACTATATATGTACACCTCTACATGTGTATGTACCATTTTATCAGTATTGCCCTACAAAGGCAAACTCCATTTGCCTTTGCATGGCTTATTATGAGAGAGAAAGAGCTAGGAAGAGAGGAGATGAGTAACAAACGTCATACTTTGGGTGCTGGAGAAGAAAAGGCAGAAAGTAGATTATATGACATTTATTTTATGTACTGTAGTTAAGATATGATATGGGTGAAATGTCAAGAATTCAAAAGCGCATTTTGTTATTTATTGTTAATTTAGTATAAAGCTTATTTAGTATTTTTCTTATCATATTCATATTCCCTGCTACTGCTGACTTCCCCTCCAAAAGGTCCTAAAATAGAAAACATGTATTTTCCTTTAAACATCTTTCATATTTGTTGTGGGGATACAAAGGCACTAGCAAAGATTTAAGGTGAGGGTTATTTCAATTTCATTTTGGAAGAACAAAGCAAGGTTCAATATACTGTATATAATATTTAAGTCACCTTTTCCATTTCATTCATGTTATTTCATTCATTCACCATTATTTTGTATTCTGTGTCATCATATAGACGGAAGGAAAACACGTCCTATCCTGTGCAGTGGCGTAGTGTGTCTGACTCTGTACCACTGCACGTAGGCGGAAACACATGTAATCCTGTTATCCTACGTGTTTCATAAATATTTATAAACAGAATTCCATTCATAGTGTTCTCACGACATGCCTTTTTCCTACCAATATGGTGCAACATAGTTCACTGACCACCGCTGTCACCTGTTAACCCTTTCACTACCACACTACAGAAGGTTAACCCTTTTAGTAATCAATGAACAATGATTGAACAATGAACAATAACAGGCCAGCAACACACCCACAGCACACACACACTCACTTTAAATAAACAACACACTGTAGCACCCACTTTATCACACTTTACACTTTTACACTTTGCACTTTATATTTATATTATTGGTAAGGGAATTGCACATCTCTCATTCCTTATTCCTTATTGCACATCACCACCACAACGGTGGCACCACAAGCTAAGTTCTGTATCGTTAGTGGCTTAGCTTGGCATCACACTGCACTATCTCGCGTACGTGCACGCGTACTGAATAAACCACAAATGTACCTCTAATACCAGTATTAGTCTGACCACACCCCTCATCAGCTTACCTTCATAAGCAGGTGTGTGGTCACCTGCTCTCCTCCTTCTCGCTTTCACCACAAGGAAGAAGTGCCTCGGTAGATCCCCACACTTGACACCATGATGGAAGAAATTGGATTAGGAACAGAAACAAGGATACGTTGACATCATATCTTTATTTTCTCTCTCACTATTTTTCGAGAAAATACGGCGATATTGTCTTCGTACTGGAGTGTCTAGAAGATGATGATCATTCTAAAAACCCTCCACCGGTTTTCGTATTGGGAGCACGCCGCTGCATGCTTCTCAACTGCAGTTCCTTGCTGTGTTTGTTGGGGTGAAACCTGTCAGGCCACAGCTGAACTGTCGGACATGCCGCTGTTGTGAGAAGCGGTGCGTTCCAGGTTGGGTGAGTAGTGTTTGCTGGCGGGCTCCACTTGTCTGTTAGTGCTATGGGGGCTACTTGACAAAGTTTATGGAAACCGGCCCCAGGCTAGGGTCCTTTGTTTAGCCGCCTAGGCGACAGAAGGCCTTGGTCTGGAGACCATTATAGTTTTAACTAGTGGGCCGCGACCATTGACACTGGTGATCCCTGTGTGTTCTGGACGAGTGGATTCTCTCTGTCACCGTGTTAAGGCCCCATCTTTCATATCCAAATGAGAGTATTCCTTCACGAGGGGATATGTGCATGTAATGTGCGATAGCGGCAGATTCATGTTCAAAGTCAGCTATACAGGCCAGTTGGTACTGTGCTGATTCCGCCGGATGTGGGAAAGTCACCGTTGTGAAGCGGTGTTGACATCTTGTTTTCTCTCTTCTCTTAAAAAGTGAGGAGGGGTTCAGAACGGCGGCCTGTCTGGGTGAGTGTTATGTCATTGTTTACATGTTCATAGCTTACGGTTAGCCAGTCAGCTGTTAACTGCTGCGTTAGCCTGCTGGATCGCTGCATGGCCTGCTTAAGGCCTACTATTAGCCAGTCAGCTGTTAGCTGCGGGGCTAGCATGTCGTGGTCGCTAGGTAACGTTAGCTTGCTGCTATGGCCATGGCTGGCGCGGGGTAGCTTAGCTTCTCGCGCGCCGCCGGGAGCTCGCTTCTGATCGCCGTTAGCTTGATGCTATTCTGTTGAACGTGCTTTGATTTTAACATGTTTTACACTCTTGACCGCGACGTCATCCTTGACAGGGGATGTTTCGTCGACCCTGCCCTGAGCCTGGACGGGGATTGCGTCAACTAAGAGGACTGTAGCGACTGGTTGGAGCGGCGACGCTGCCCGGATCGAACAACACAGGACGGCTGTGTTCTACGGTGTCTTGTGACTGCACTTCGCTGATCTGCGTTCCGGGTAGGAACGGGGTTGACCAGACCTCATAACACGTCTTCTGGTTTTACTTTGCTAAATGTATTGTGAATAACGGTGTTTTTTCCCAAAACGTGTGTTGTTGCAATGCATTTAGGATACGTTGCGGGTTATGTGTGAGCTGTTTTTGTCACTGGCAGTTAGCTTCTCCGTGCAGATCGTGATGTATTGATCTGGTTGTTGTGTGAGAAACATCATGGTGTTTATGTGTACCGTGTACTCACTACTAAGGCAACTAACCTATGAAGCTATGCTTGGTGACAAGTGAGTAAAAGAATGTTCTTTCTCAGACTGTAATGACAATGAACAGTGTGTTCACACATTAACAGGTTTTCCTGTTTTTAACTGGCCGTATTGAGGGTAAAATAGGAGGATTGTGTTTTTCCCCCCCGGTTCCCTGGGGACTTTATCACCTCCTATCAGACATGTTGTGCATTAATTGTGTCTTTTGTGTGGTAGGGATACGATGTAACTCTTAGCTTGATTGCTGAGGTTGTGCTAAATCTGCTGGAGAAACTTATTTCCTAAAGGGAAATTGGTTTGGTTGCTGTCATGTGTGCTTAGCAAGGCCTGTGGTCGATACTAATCAAGAATGATGTATTCTCTCATTGTGAAAAAAACGGCGTTCCTCTGTTGAGTGTTTTTGCCATTTTTTGTAGGCGATGATGGGTTGTGTGTGTCATGTGACCTACAACTGGGTTGTACTGGCCACAGAAGCACGTGTGTATGTTGGACCGGGGTTCTTAGAGCCCTCTCTATTCTGTGTTTTTCCTTAGTAAAAATCAGATAGCAGGTTAGCTCATGCGCTGTGTGGAGCTGTGAAACGCTTCATAGAGCTGACTATGACTGTGTCATATTCTCTTTTTGTCGTTACGTCGTATCATGGGTGTGGGGTCGTAAAGGGGTGAACTGGTAACCTTTCCTCTCCCCATTGTTCTGTCGGTCAGGGGTACACCCCCTGTCCTTCAAGGTTCCCGTCACGTGGCGGTTCGGCACGTTACGGGGGGGGGGGGGGGGGGGGGGGAGGGAGTTCCTGGTCCCACGGCCTGGTATATTGGGCGTGTGCACCGCAGGAATTCCCCCGCCATAGAGTACGTCACCGTGCGCGTCTCTGTTGGTAGGACTTCCGTGTGCTGTTCAGGTCCATGTGATGGATCTGTTTTCAGGGGGGGTGGTCAGGGCTCCTCCTCACCAAGCGCCTATTCAGGCCTTCTGTGAGTTCGGACTCCTTCTTCCATGTGAGGAAGCCTCCATCAGAGTACAGAGCCTTCCTCCTCAGATTGTCAAAGTGAGTGGACCCTCTAGAAGGGTCCTTTTCTATTGTATGTATATTCGATTCAATTCGTTTATTGAGTGTGTATGGGTTCAGTGCCTCTTCCCCGGAGGCCCTAAAACCAGTTTTTTACATGGCTCAAGGTGCAATATATTCTTTTCAATCTGTACAGCTCGCGTGGGAAGTCTCTCTGGGGATCCCCGTCTCTTTCCTATGGGAGGGTGGTGGGATGTAAAAATGTGAACATTTTTTACCCCGGCTGTGTAGACTGGGATACATACTGTTGATGCTTCCTTCTTTCTATTCCAGAAGTGTTGGAGTTAGGGAGTGTCACACCCCTCTTGTCGTTCCCCTGGGCGCCTTGGGGATTCAATGACAGGTCTAAATAGCCTGTTCATTGATGGGGGTGTGTCCCGACGCACGTATAGTGCTAGCTCGCTGTAAACAGGCGATTGACTGGCACGCCTTGGTTGCTTGTGGTTGAAACAGCGTTTTTATAAAGCAACTGAGATGGGGGTTTTTCCTCTTCCGACGACCACATCCCATGACCTGGGTGGGTTGTCGACGGATTCTCGTTCATGTCTGGGGGATGATGACGGGATGGATCTGAACATATGTAGTGGGGTCTCACGCCCTTGGGGTGGGCCACCAGGCGCGGTTCGTCCGAACGTCTGGGTGGCGCCTTCTTTTCATGTTAAGATCAACACGCATATCTGCCCTTCTCCTGGAGTAGGCATGTCGGCGTGGTTAGGGCACGGGACTGGTTCTGGTCACGCTGGTCCAGATCAGTTGAACCCGTTGTCCGCCGGGGATGCAGATCTGCTGTTCTGGTACCCTGAGGGACTTGGGCTTTTTTCAGGGGGAAAAATGCCAGGTCGGTCTGGGTGTCACAGGGTTAAGCGCTATGGAGACCCTGGTTGGGTATGTTTTTACTCAGCACTGTCGTCATGGCTTACAGCCATGCCATTCTGTACGCGCTCGATCTCGTCGGATCTCGGCCGCTACACAGGTTGGTCCTGGTTAGTACTTGGTTGGGAGACCGCCGGGGAATACCAGGTACGGTGTGCTTAGGGGCTGGTTCTCCATTATTTTTCGCTCCTCTCTCACGCATGGCGAAGAGGGGCCTGTGGGGGTGGTTTTTTGACCTCCTCTGGTGACCCTGTGCTTCCCGTACCGCCAGGCCCGGTCCGAAGTGATGTTTGCGACCCGTAGGCCTGGGTTAACCCTTTTTGGAAACTGAAACGCTTGTACTGCGGTATAGCCGGTGTATACCCGCAGGTGTGTTTTGGAGTTTTTTCTTGAGGGGTTATAGGAACAACCACCGCATTGGGTAACACCGAGGTGGTTGATTCCCTGGTGTGTTGGAGCAGTGTCAACTCCCGGGTTCACCGTTTGAGGGTGCCCCTGCACGTTCATGACGTCTGCCAATCGTGTCAGCCTTCTCTGCCTCGACCCCTCTGGGTGGGGGTTGTTAAATGGAGGCTTGGTCATGCAACACCGCCAGCTTACGCTCCTTCCGCCGGGGCGGCTGTGTTCAGCTGTCCCCTCTGGCGCCTGTCTCGTCCGCAGTCTCCAGGCTAGGGTTAACAGCCTGTTGCCTGGTTTTTCCCCGGTGCGCTGCCTGCTTCCGTTGGTTAACCTTTTTTGTGTGCTTACGGCCATGCTGACTGCCTGTTCTGCAGGGTCAGTGTGCCAGGCGGTGTACTATTGGGGGGACGGGGCCCGCTCGGTTTACGGCCATACCGACCTGAACACGCCCGATCTCGTCCGATCTCGGAAGCTAAGCAGGTTCTGGCCTGGTTAGTACTTGGGATACCGCCTGGGATTACCAGGTGCAGTAACTGGGGGGCCTTTGTCCGAATACGCTGGCGATGTGGGGGGCGGGGCACTACGTGCCCACCTGGTGGGGTCTTGATGCTGGCATCATGGACTTCTCCGGGCCCCCATTCCAGGGAGTCCAGTCCTTTTGGTGGGTCTGGGTATTCCTTCGCGCTCCGCTGCTACGGCCTTGCCACGGGGTTGGGTTTGCCCTTGACCCCGTGATTCTGGGGGCAGTAACGAGGTTGTTCCTCCGTTCGTTCCCGGGTGGCATGCGGGTTGTGCGTGTGTGTAGTCGTGGGGTCAAGCCACGGTCTGCTCACCCTGTGCGTTAAGTTGCTTGAGTGCCTCTTCGCACGGTCGGGTCCGTCGCCTTCCCGTGAAGCCTCTAATAGGGGGGATACCCTCCATTAGGGGGGGTCGGGGGGGCTCGGCCCTCCCTGTTCTGATGGTTTTGGGGGGCTGTCAGCGGGGTGTATTTGTCAGCCAAGTGGCTCCGCTTGGCCTCCCTTGTGCAGTGTGATGCCAAGCTAAGCCACTAACGATACAGAACGTTAGGTTATGACTATAACCAAGTTCTGTTAGTTAGGGGCGATGCTTGGCATCAGACGGCCGCTGCAGCCCTTGTCCTCACCTTGTGGTGAAAGCTTGGGAAGGAGGAGAGCAGGTGACCACACACCTGCTTATGAAGGTAAGCTGATGAGGGGTGTGGTCAGACTAATACTGGTATTAGAGGTACATTTGTGGTTTATTCAGTACGCGTGCACGTACGCGAGATAGTGCAGTGTGATGCCAAGCATCGCCCCTAACTAACAGAACTTGGTTATAGTCATAACCTAACGCTATACCTCACCATTTTTGTACCAGATGTACATACTGTATATAGAGGTATACTGAACAATTGTTGTTTACACTTGTGTTTACTTGACTGCTTGACTTTCTATTTTTTACTTATTATTATACTTATTTATACTATCTTATTATTATCTAGCACACTCTCAGGAGCGAAACAGTAATAAACATTTCATGCAAAGTATTCTGTTTTTTTTTTTTTTTTTTTTTTTTTTTATCGCTTTATTTCTACTGGGCAGTCCAGTAGGGAGAGACAGAGGAGGAATGGGAGACAGAGTGGGGGGAAGACATTCAGCAAATAACGACGGGTTCGGGAATCGAACCCGGGTCGGCCGTGTCGCGGCTGAGCGCGCTATGTGGTTCGCCACTGGGGCGCCCCAGTATTCTGTATTTCTGTATGACAAATAATAAAGAAACTTGAAACTTGAAACTTGTAGTGTGGTAGTGAAAGGGTTAACCTGCTGTCGTGTGGCAGTGAAAGGGTTAACCTTCTGTATTGTCGCAGTGAAAGGGTTAACCGTTTGGTAGTGTGGCAGTGAAAGGGTTAATTGATTCCACCTGTTGTCTCTACCTACCTAGACGTCTGCGATGATGATGTAATGGAGTACTATGGACAAATACAAGTAATAACAACAGTATACTCCGTATACTCGAGCGTATACCCTTGAGCGCACTACAGATTGTAAAAGGGGAAAAGGAAGACTGATCTCACACGCGCCGCTGTGCAGAAACACACCTTGTGAGGCGCTGAGGGTGCTCTGGGACTGCGCTGATGCTACGGCAGTCCTCTGAAGGCATGTTCCTAGAGCGAAGCGCTTGATCTGCTGCCATGGCCCTGTGTGTTAAAGCGGTCTGTGCTCAGCCATCCGTATGAGGCATGTGTGCGAAGTAAATTGAAAGCAATGGATGAATGAATGATATATTACTTCAATAATCCTGAAGGGGAAGGTGTTGGACGGTTTAGCAAAGGTGACTTGATTTTAGGACACATCGTTTGTGAATAATTGTTTTCATTTTGTGACTGATATGCCATGAGAAAGTGACTTAAAAGAACATGCATTAGGCATTGTACAACTAACACCTCTCCCGAACACTAACTGGCACTGTCCACTTCCATTCATTGTGCTAAGCTAGGCTAACGTGCAGCCAGATAATTTCCCAAAATGTTGGCGTGTTCCTTTAAACTAGTGTCATGGTTTCATTGGTTTGTAACCAAGAGGTGCATTTGATTAGCTAGAAACCGATGTTCTGATTCTCTGGTGTTCTGAAACGTTCTGATGTTCTGAGATGCTACTGGAGTCTCATGGCCGGCACAGAGACACTCAAAAAGGGGCTTCTATCCCCAGGCCATCAGGCTGCTCAATGTTGACTCTATGTAACACTAACTCATCCATTCTACATTCATTGCACACAACATCCACAGTCGCACACTCACCACATGAGACACTTTAAACACCTTTTAAACATTACACTATATTTGATCTATTTATTCTTACATATTTGCACTACCTCTTCTACCTAATTTTTGCATTTCGTTTTTTGCATTTTGTACATTTTAGCTTTGTATATTGTATATTTTGTATAGTGGTTGGTCTTTATTCTTATACTTTTTTGAAGCACAATCTCAGGAGGGTCATACAGAACCAAGCATTTCACTGTGAGACAAATAAAAACAAAACTTGAAACTTGGGATAAGACATTTGCACTATGTGAAAAGGCTTGCTTGTCTGACTGATTATGATCCTCGCAGACAGAAACCAACACACTAACCAATCACACATATTTCCATCCAGACACCTTAAAACACTGAGCTTGACCTCTTATATCAGCGGAGACTGCACGGACACTGTACAGTGTACACCCCTTGCCCACAGAGCCATGATACAGGCAATTTGCCTGAAAACATGGTGTGACCGATTGCATTTCTGTCCGCTGTCGCCGGGTGATGGAGAGGGAGTGACTCCATGATTCACCCCATTAAAGATCCGATTGGACGGAAATGTGATTGATCCAATGGGAGAGGCAAAACTGGAGAACCAGAGTAATGCATTTTGTGTTAATTTCACGCCAGTTAGAATAAAGTTTGTGTGTGTGTGTGTGTGTGTGTGTGTGTGTGTGCATGAGAATAAAATACCAAAGGAAAGGGTGTGAGATGTAACATTAGATTCGATTAGATTCGATTAAAATGTTTTGTTATTATACAGCACAAGTACAGTACAATGAAAATAAGTTTGGCGTCCAACCAGAGTGCAAATGTAACAGTAAAGTGCAATAGTAATATACAATGTGCAGGTGATTAAACTCAAATAAAATAATTTATAAAATATATAAATTAGTACTACTGGGGTGTAGTGCTAATCAGGTGTATGTACAGACAGGGCCGCCTGGGAGAAATGCGAGGCCCTGTGCGAGCTTTAAACGCGAGCCCCCCCCCCCCCCCCCCTAAAAGGTAAAAAAAAAATATATAAAAAATATATATATATATATATATTTTTTCATACAGTCAACATATTCTTAAATAATAGCGCTGCCCGAGGCTGGGCATGATACAGTCAACATATAGCAAGAGAGAGAGCGAGAGAGAGCTCCCGTTCTACAGTCAATATACAGTGTTATCGCTGCACAGACCCGGCAATGCCCCTGACCCTCCACCAGAGCAAGGCCAGAGAGAGAGAGAGAGAGAGAGAGAGAGAGAGAGAGAGAGAGAGAGACACATTGGAAAGAAACAACCCAAAACCAGAGCAAATTGAAATGCTATTTGGCCCTAAACAGAGAGTACACAGTGGCAGAATACCTGAGCACTGTGACTGACCCAATACTAAAAAGATCCTTGACTAGGTACAGACTCAGCGAGCACAGCCTAGCCATCGAGAAAGGCCGCCATAGGCAAACCTGGCTCCCAAGCGAAGACAGACCCACTGCACACAAGATGAGGTGGAAACCGAGCTCCACTTCTTAACAACCTGCCCACTATACCAAGACATACTTCCCACAAATTGCAAACACCCAAAGAGACTTTGAAAACATCGACAATAACTCAAAACTCCCATACCTACTGGGAGAAATACAAGAATGTGAAATAAAGCCCATTTGAATTGAAGAGAGAGATAGATAGAGCATGTCTGTGTGTGTTAGAAAGAGAGAGATAGAGAGAGAGCATGTCTGTTTGTGTGTGTGTGTTAGAGAGAGAGAGCATGTATATG
>NC_140168.1:40095443-40117943 GCF_963971535.1 Notolepis coatsorum | reverse complement strand
GGTTGGATGCACTTCAAGCTGCTTCCACATGGAGTTGTGGGAACTACTTTTTCTGGCGGATGGTTTTTTCAATAAATCTTCGATTAATGTGTGTTTATTGTATAGAAATAAGGTTGGATGAATCTGGCAGTTGTATAAAAGCTTTACACCACGTGCAGTCGTGATTTGTGACCAATAAACCATGCCTAGGGGGGTCTAACGACCCTCGGCTGCGCCTCGGGCCTAACAACCACCCCTAGGCATGGTTTATTGGTCACAAACCACTCCTGCGTGTGATGTAATGCTTAAATATATTTTTTATTAATCTTTGATTGAAAAAGTGTGTCTATAGTTGTCGACAACATTGGCCGTGTTTCAGCTGCCGTGACTGTGGTGGGGAGTCTGTTCCACCACCGTGGAGCCGGGACATTCAGCCTCTCTGTAAGAACAACAGTGTTCTGGTGCTACTAGTGCTAGATCTGACGCCTTGGCAACACTAGATTCACGCGGTGACGTACCCTGAAACTCAGAGAATGTTTGGCCAGTTAGACTTCTCTTGATGCAGCTATAGACTTGATCTCTTGATCACACCAATGCTCCGATCTGGCAAGCCAGGTGGCTGCCGCCGCGGATTCTCATATGAAGGGGGATGTATCACTGGTGCCGCGCCTGTGTACGCTGCCGACCTCTTGCCGTAAAGTGCGTCTAAAGTAAAGTTGCTGTCCTAACTTGTCGTACGTGTGCTGTTTATTCAGGCATGGTAACTTTGGGCACTCTTTTACATGTGTAGTTCAAATGTTATGCTCTATAAATGAGACCGTTTTATGGATTTCGGGGCACCGATCGTACCGAACAAGAAGAGTGTGAGCATTTTCAAAGTGTTTCAGGCATTGTGTTTTTCTAACATATATTGCCCAGTCCTAACATCAACTGCGCATGGTTTGCAGAGATGAAAGACAGTTACATTGAAAATTCACTCTATCATTTATACAGTATAAGATACCCTCTATGGTGTAATCTGAAGGCCTATACTTCTCTATTCCAGCCTAACTCGATCTAAAGCAGTGATATTTGTTCATAAACGGTTCCATAGTGTATGTTTAAATCAATATAGCAAGTTCAGAATGTCAAATTGCTAATAATTTGGCACAAGGTTTTCAATTCAGCCATACGGAGATAGGCTAACTGAGAACGTTCACGCTCTGTCTCAGACGACTTTCGGTTTCTTTTTACATTCTGAAGTGATTGAATGAGTCGTAGTTGCTCCAGCTCTGCTAGAATGCACAAATTGCCTCTCTGACGGAAGTTACCTCCGCGACTTTGGAATTAACGTTGAATAATGAGCAGCCCTCAGAAAACCGGGATATAATGTAGTGTTCTGGGTGTAACACATTTATCAAGAATAGACGTTGTCATTTTTCGGTCCCAAATAAGGGCCATGCCTGACGAGGAAGACCCTCTCTTCATCTTCATCCTCTCGCCGCTTCTCCTCCCCTTCTCTACCCTCGTTTCTCCTGCTGGCCTCTCTGTGTGTTGGAGGTGCAGAGAGAGAGAGAGGAGAGATAGAGAGAGAGAGAGAGAGAGAGAGAGAGAGAGAGAGAGAGAGAGAGAGAGAGAGATAGAGAGGATAACGAGAGAGGGAGAGAGGGAGATAAAGAGAGTGATAAAAGGAGAGGGAGAGAGATAAACAGATAAAGAGAGGATAGAGGAAGAGAGAGAGGGGGAATAGAGAGAATGGTGAGGAATATGCAAGAGGAGAGTGAGATAAAGGAGAGAGAGAGAACTGTGCATTGTGAGGAATAAGAAGAGGAGGGATGGAACGGTGCGGAATAGACAAGAGGAAAGAGAGAGAAAGAGGAGAGAGAGATAGAGAGAGAGAGAGAGAGAGAGAGAGAGAGAGAGAGAGAGAGAGAGAGAGAGAGAGAGAGAGAGGGAGAGAGAGAGAGAGAGAGAGGGAGGAGAACTGTGCATTGTGAGGAATTAGGCTATAGAAGAGGAGAGAGGGAACGGTGCATGATGAGGAATATAGAAGAGGAGAGAGGGAACGGTGCATGATGAGGAATATAGAAGAGGAGAGAGGGAACGGTGCATGATGAGGAATAGACAAGAGGAAAGAGAGAGAGAGAGGAATGGAGGAGAGTAGAGGGGAAGGGAGGACAGCAAGAGAACATTGATTCATTTGAGAGCAGAAAAACACGTCTAGCTTGATGCTTTCCCTCTGTCTCTGTTTAAGCCTTTATCTGTCCCTGTCTCTCTGTTTCAGTCATACTCTCTCTCTCTCTCTCTCTCTCTCTCTCTCTCTCTCTCTCTCTCTCTCTCTGTCTCTCTCTCTCTCTCTCTCTCTGTCTCTCTCTCTCTCTCTCTCTCTCTCTCTCTCTCTCTTTCTCTCTCTCTCAAAATATACACTTTTCATATCTGCCGGCTTTTCCTTTCAGTTGTAAGCATCAGTGTTAGGGCAATATGACAACGTAACACAATGTCAACTTGGTGATATATTGATATTTATCATTTATTGTCATTATATTAAGTCAGATTTCTCGCAATATTATTTATTGATTTATTATTTATATCAATTGAAAACTGCACTTTCAGTTTTCTTTTATGTATCATTCTTCTATAACCCTGCAGTCCAATATGAGAAACATCAATTGGATTATCCAACATGTGATTCCCCATACAGATAGTGTGATATATATTGATATCGGAATAAATCACTCTGATATACAGTATATATTTTTTCCTTCCATATTGCCCAGCCCTATCATCAGCTGTGCATGCTTTGCAGAGATGAAAGACAGTTACATTGAAAATCCACTCTATAATATTTATATAAGATACCTTCTGTGGTGTAGTGAAGGCCTATACTGCGTGAAGTAGGCAACACGATGGGAAACTGGTCGTGTTTGTCGAACTTTTCAAACCAGTTGGACCCTTGCAGGCCAAAGTAGAAGAGTCAACAGGCTGGTGATAGGTCATGGATGATCAAAGGGACCCTGGGAATAAGTTTAGGAAGTGGAAAGTGTAATTTAAAATGAATTACTAAAGAGCAATTCTACAAAGGTACAGTAAAGAGGAGGGAGGTTGTAACTCTCATTAATGGAGATGTTGAAATTATTGACATATATAATAAGACATTGTAACGTTCCCCATGGTGCTGTGCCACCTAATGGACTAATTCAGGTGGTGCAGCTCATGTTCTTATTTATTAATTCGTTCCATGTGATTCTCATAAATTTGTTGTCTGTGCATTTGATGTCTGTCTTGTCTGTGATGTTACACTCTCTGGTCTAATGTCTCCCCTCTCTGTGTTGGTTTTGTGATCTAGTTTAGTGTTGTTATTTTGTGTGTATTTATATTTCAACCATGTAATGTTCTGTGTCACTCTGTTCTTCCCAGCTGAGTCTAATTATCCAATTACCCTTCTGTGTCAATCAGTGTCTGTATATATGCCTGTGAGTTCCCTGTCGCGTCATTACTCTTTGTTACCCGGTTCCTGTCGTGTTGTGCTCTTTGTTTGTTAGCCGTTCACAGAACACTTGTTGTAAGTAGCACACTGTCTTGTCGGAGTTTCTATCGCTCCTTGTGTTGGAGGATAGTTTTCATTTATAGTGTTTTTGTTTTGTAGGGCAATTCGTTTGTTTTCCAGACTTGCCCTTTCTCTTTGTTTGTTGAGCTACTCTGACCAACATTAAAGGAGCAGTGCTCACTTTTCAAAATTCAACATCTGCCTTCGTCTATCCTCTGCTGGTCTGCGCCTGGGTTCTTCTCTGTCCACTATTATAATGCCTAATCGTAACAGACATGTTTGTGGATGGTTGACACACTGATGTATTAGTGACTTACAAAGTATTAAGAACATCAGTTTCAACTTTATAGTTGACATCCAATAACACAATACATGGGGTCCCACGCAGGTCCTCAGTTGCATTTCCTCCTCCCTCGGAGAGTGTCCTTGCAAGGGACTAAACACATTTAGCAATTATGCCACAATAATCTGGAACACCCTACCCACAGCCGTAAAATAATGTGAATCCCTACCTTCCTTCAAAACCGCTCTCAAAAACCTACGGGTGGCTGCAATTAGAAACTGGCCCCGCTAAATGTCCGAATCCCCCACCCCACCCTCTCCAATGTACAGTTTCTTCCCCTTCGAATGTATATATTTTTTTATGATCTCTTTTTCTTAAACAGTACTGTATATTTGTATGTCATAAATGTCTTGATGAATTGAAAATGGAGGACCCTGATGTAAACAAGATGAAAGTCTTTTTCTGGTCTGCATCCTCTTAGCAGTTGTTTGTATTGAGCCGTACTGTATTGTACCCATTCTGCAATCTGTTAATAAAGTTTTCAATCAATCAATTTTCAATCAATCTTGTCTTGTTTTCGTTCTGATCTAGTCAGCATATCTTTTACTTTCTAAAGATACTAGATGGACAGTAGCCTATTGATTGTAAAATAACTATTATTTATTAACAGTCATTATTATATACTAACTTGATCGATGAAGAAGTGATTTTGTTTGCAGATCATTCTGATGGAAGATAATTGAACACCGTTTAGAAAACATGTTAAGGACCCGATAAGCATATTGCTTCTTCCTATTCCTTCTCGGACAAAATAATTATTTTATCTTACTTTATTATATTATTTGTAATTTTTTTTACATTGTTATTTCTTGTTTATATTTCTTGTTTGAAATAAAACGATTCATTCATTCATTCATTCATTTATTCTCATTCATTCATTCATCCATGGCTCCATGGCTGCTTTATGGGCTGTCTCTGAGTAGTGTTGATGATCAATAAGAAAGATGATTGATGATGAGCATATCACTGTAAGCCCCCACAGCCAGTGGGTGTTTGTGCTGTGTGGTGAAAGGAGTACAGTCAATTATAAGTCTCATGGGCATATAGTGTTTACTTGGCTCCGATGTCATGTCAGAAGATGCAGCAATATGTTTTCCATCGGTGCGCTGCACAGGCATTGTTTATTATGTCATTGTTGTTTACCTTCAGCACAGAAGCACCTAGGTGTTGTCTATGCACTAGACACTGTGGTTTTGTTGCGTTCCGTGACCTGCCTGAATAACACAGAATAACAAATTAAGCACTGGCTATAATGTTTTGGCCCGGCTATAATGTTGTTGGCAGTCAATGTGGCTGTCTGCGTCATCGTTGTCAAAAGTCTCCACACTAAAACGCAGCCATATATGGACGCTCGGCGTAAACATAGCGAAAGTTCCGTGCTTCAGAATGTGTGTGCTTGTATGTATGCACTGGTCTTCTGTGTGTTATGATGCATGTGTGCATGTGATGCGATTCTCCCGTGAACCACACAAGCTCGTCTTTTGTCACAGACACGTTCTGCATGTGCTGATAAGAGAGGTTCTGAAATGCAACTGAGCAAAACTGTGGTGTCCCCACTTGTGTGTGTGTGTGTGTGTGTGTGAGAGAGAGAGACAGAGACAGAGAGAGAGAGAGAGATGAGAAAGAGAGAGATGAGAAAGAGAGAGAAAAAAAGAGAGAGAGAGAGATGAGAAAGAGATAGAGAGAGATACACAAGGAGGTGAAACAAGTGTGAAAGAAGATGTGAAAGTCAGGTCTGTAAAGATGAGAGGTGTAGAGAGAGAGAGAGAAAGAGAGAGAGAGAATCAGGATGGTGTGTGTGTGTGTGTGTGTGTGTGTGTGTGTGTGTGTGTGTGTGTGTGTGTGTGTGTGTGTGTGTGTGTGTGTGTGTGTGTGTGTGTGTGTGTGTGTGTGTGTGTGTGTGTGTGTACTGTGTAGCGGTCGGCCACAGTGCACCTACATATTTAATGTGCCCATGGGTTGTCGGTTTAGTCCCAGTATAATAATCACTATGCTATTAGGAGAGAAGGAGGAGAATAGAGGAGAGATGGAGAGGAGAAGAGAGGAGAGAAGAAGAGAGGTGAGGAGAGAGGGATATGAAGAGAAGAGAGCAGAAGAGAGAGGGGTGAGGGGCAAAAAGAGGAGAAGAAAATAAAGGAGGAGGATACAGGATGGTGAAAGGAGAGATGGGTTGAAAAAGAAGCTGAGGGATAATAATGGAGAAATGTACTCTGAACCACAGAACGAAGGGTTATGTATATAACCCAGTTCTATTAGTTAAATGGTGCGCTCAGCACCTGTTCTGCACTGTACTTCACTTCGTGCACGAGCACTGAATAAAAAATTCCACCATGTACCTTTACATCCCAACATCCGTCTGACCACACCCCCTTCCGCTTACCTTCATAAGCAGGTGTGTGGTCACCTACTCGCCTCCTTCCCAAAATTTCACCACAAGGCGAGATCAAGGGCCGCAGCGGCGTCCAGGTGCTGAGCGCACCATTTAACTCATAGAACTGGGTTATATACATAACCCTTCGTTCTATGTCGTTAATGGCTTGCTCAGCACCTGTTCTGCAACAGGGGCTGAGCGGGAGCCATAGCCCGACCAATGTACCCCGCTGAGGCCCCCCACAACCATCAGACCGGGTGAGGACCTTGCCCCCCCGACCCTCCCTAATGGAGGATACCCCCCCTATTGGAGGTTCACGGGAGGGCGACGGATCCAACCGTGCGAAGAGGCACTCAAGCAACCCAACGCACAGGGTGAGCAGACCGTGGCTTGACCCCACGACTACACACGCACAACCCGCATGCCACCCAGGAACGAACGAGGGAACAACCACGTTACTGCCCCCAAAATCACGGGGTCAAGAGCAAACCCAACCCTGTGGCAAGGCCGTAGCAGCGGAGCGTGAAGGAAGACCCAGACCCACAGAAGGGACTGGATCCCTTGGAAAAAGGGGGCCCGGAGAGGTCAATGACGCCAGGCATCAAGACCCCACCAGGTGGTCACTTAGTGACACCGCCCCCCACATCGCCAGCGTATTCGGATAAGGCCCCTCCAAGAGCGGGCCCTTACCCCCCAATAGCACACCGCCCGGCATACTGACCCTGTAGAACAGGCAGTCAGCATGGCCGTAAGCACTCAAAAGGTTAACCAACGGAAGCAGGCAGCGTACTGGGGAAACCAGGCAACAGGCTGTAACCCGAGCCTGGAGCACTGCGGACGAGACAGGCGCCAAAGGAGTCAGCTGGAAAACAGCCCTCCCGGCGGAAGGGGCGGACGCTGGCGTTGTTGACCACCATGACGAAGCCTCCATTAAAAAAAAACCACCCAGAGGGGTCGAGGCAGAGTAGGCTGACACGATTGGCAGACGTCATGAACGTGCAGGGGCACACTCAACCGGGTAACCCGGGAGTTGACTCTGCTCCAACACACCAGGGAACCAACCACCCTGTCGTTACCAGATGCGGTGGTTGTTCCTATAACCCCTCAAGAAAAAAGGGTTATCCCAGGTCTACGGTATCAACGAAACTTTACTTCGGACCGGGCCCGGCGGCCCGGGAAGCACACAGGGTTACCAGAGGAGGTCCAGAAGACCACCCCAACAGCCCCCTCTCTATAACGCCTAACCTTGTGACGCCCCGGGCCGACCCGGCCTTTTTCCCCCCTGGAAAAAAGCCCAAGTCCCTCAGGGTACCAGAACAGCAGATCTGCATCCCCGGCGGACAAACGGGTTAACTGACCTGGACCAGCGTGACCAGAACCAGTCCTGTGCCCTAACCACGCCGACATGCCTACTCCAGGAGAAGGGGCAAATATGCGTGTTGATCTAAAACATGAAAAGAGGGCGCCACCCAGACGGGCCGGTGTGAACCGCGCTCGGTGGCCCACCCCAAGGGCGTGCCCCTCTACATATGTTCAGATCCATTCCGTTATCATCCCCCAGATATGAACGAGAATCCGTCGAGAACCAATAACAGGTTGTCGGAAGAGGAAAAAACCTCCATCCCAGTTGCTTTATAAAAACGCTGTTTTAACCACAAGCAACCAAGGCGTACTAGCTACCCGCATGATCCTTAACAGAACACCCCGAGCTAGCACTAAGCGTGCGTCGGGACACAACCACATCAATGAACAGGCTATTTAGACCTTTCAGTGAATCCCCAAGGCGCCCAGGGGAAACGACAAGAGGGGTGTGGCGCTTCCTATACTCCAACTCTTTTTATTAAAAAGAAGGAAGCACCAACAGACATGAATCCCATTTTACACAGCCGAGGGTAAAAACTGTTTACATTTTTACATCCAATCACCCCTATCACAGAGGACTTCAGACTGAAATTCCCCAGAGAGCCTTCCCACGTGAGTCGTAGAATGAAAAAGCCATGGTAACTACGAGTCATGTGACCAACTGACTCAAGTTACACATAAAATTGAGCGTAGTGGACCCGTAAGTCCTACGCTCTATCCCGACACTTTGACACAACAGATCGTACGTAAAGATCCAACTCACGGAAGCCATCGTCATAGCAATGTGCGTAGTGACGTATGCCATGACGGGGGAAACCCAACACTCAACGCCTGTTTTTAATAGGAGCAGAGTCAGGGCAACCCTTCCCCCCCCCCCTCCCTGCCAAGTCGCCTAACGGCTTGGCCCCGACTGGCCTAACAGGAGATGAGTAAACCCCCCTGACCAATCAGAAGAGGGAAGGAGGGGTTTATTCGGCACCCCCTCACAAACCCTTCCCCCTGCACACAATATCAACTGTAGCATATGATACTTGTACGTAGGCGGGGGTGAGGCCAATGATGTGGGACACCACCTGGCCCCGACGAACATAGGCCCCCATTGAGGGGAAAAATGGGTAGACAACGTCCACCCCTCTCACCGGGCGACGCTGCCAGAGATGACCTATTAGATCATCAGGGACAGGAACAGGCAGTGGCTGCGGCAGCGGCACGCCGTTTGCAACGGCCGCCACCGCCATAAGCTCGGGAAACAAAGCCTGCAGTTCCCCCTGCAGACTTTCCTCCACCGAGCCCGCATCCCTCACATGCAGCAGGCTACGACTGGTCAAGGAGCCACATTCCGATGTGGCTGATAGTAGGGCATCCTGCCGACGAGTCAGAGGGTCTTCCCCGACGTCTTCAAACAAGGCGCCCCAAGGAGACATTTCACCCCCCTCCAGTGTTACCTGGACGGGCGGGATACATGTCTCCACCGGGCCTTCAAATAAGAACCTGTCTGCCTCTACCATGTAATCCTCTGTTTCCATCGGGCAGGTAGAGACCGACGCATCCTCACTGGGCTCCAGCAATTCACCAAACCCAGGCCGTTCGCGTCTGCAAGCCACCATCTTGCGACGGGAGCGAGCAGACGCAAAAAGTTTGCGTCTCAAACCTCTGGAACCAAAGGAACCGGCCGCTCAACAGCGGATGATTCCCCGGAAGCAGAGGAACCAGAGCCATGACCAGGCCATCGCAGAGGCGACGGCACCGGTGCACCAGCTCCTTGGAGAGGCAAACTACCCATCGGACGCCTACCGGGCGTGGCTGTCAACCACGAGAGAGGCAACAGCCCCGCACCAGAACGCACGACGGAGGCGGAAATGGAGAACCGCTGGTGGAGAGTGGCTCTGCGACTCTCCAAAGTAGACATTATGACTTTTTTTTCTATCGAATATTTATGAGAGAAGAAAAAAATAAGCACAATGTAAACACGTCTCAACTTTCTTCAGCTAACAACCTTGTCAAGTGGGGATCTACCGAAGGCACTTCCTTGTGGTGAAAGTGAAGAAGGAGGCGAGTAGGTGACCACACACCTGCTTATGAAGGTAAGCGGAAGGGGGTGTGGTCAGACGGATGTTGGGATGTAAAGGTACATGGTGGAATTTTTTATTCAGTGCTCGTGCACGAAGTGAAGTACAGTGCAGAACAGGTGCTGAGCAAGCCATTAACGACATAATAGTATGTCAGTTAGACGCTACAGACAGGGTTCACACAAGGTCCTTGAAGTAGTAGTAGTAGTAGTTTATATTTTCAGTCATCATCACACACAGTACAATATACATCATCATTTATCAATATTAGATTATTTACAGTGACTGAAAAGGTACAGACTGAAGCATAGTGCTTATATGTGCCTGTCCTATATTCTTACCAAAAAATACAAAAATGTATACTCCAAAACAGTATTCTAAAGAAAAGAAAAAAAGCAAGCAAAACAGTATTATTCACCCTTGTAGTTTTTCAAAATTTAGCTTTAAAAAAAATATACAAAAATGTAGATTCCAAAACAGTATTCTAAAAGAAAACAAAAACAAAACAGTGTTATTCACCCTTGTAGTTTTCAAAAATAGCTTTACAAACCTTTTTCTTAAAAACCAAAATCGAATTACTCATTCTTAACTGTATATCCGCATTGTTCCACAAGTTAACCCAAATAATAGAAATACACCTCCTTTTAATCCCTTTCTTAGCTTTTTGAACAGTAAATTTACAAATATCTCTCAAATCATATTTTCTTTCATGTGTTGAAAAAAACCTTTGCACCCCATCTGGGAGTAACTTTGCTTTAGCTCTGTACATTATTTGCAATGTTTTATAGTAAACCAAATCATTAAATTTCATAATATGAGACTTTATAAACAATGGATTTCTGTGTTCATAGTAATTGGTGATTTTTTCCAAAAAAAAGTCAAGGCCTGGAATTCCTTGAAAACAGCGAATTTTTTAACAAGGTGCTTAACTCATTGGACGCCAGTCACGAGTATAGTCGGGTTAACTCGCCGACGCTTGAGCGCCAATCACGAGTATAGTCGAGTTTTAATCGTTATTTATTTTATTAGCGATATCCAGTGATGGGCAAGCTACTTGGAAAATGTAGCAAGCTACACTACAAGTTACTCTCGATTAAATATAGCTCAACTACAATGGAAGCTATCCCCAGAGAAATGTAGCAAGCTACACTACAAGAACATGGCAAAAATAGCTAGCTACATCGGCACTACTTTTTTTTCTTCTTTTTTTTACTTCGTGACCAAGTTTCCACCAAACAAATAGGCAGGAAAAAAAATTCTCTGTTTGATTGTTTATTATAAAACTGAAACAAGCCCTCAGCTTTTTGTGTCATCCTTTTAACATGAACTTGTATTACACACTTCTTCAATATCTGAATTGTTTTACTTCATTTTACTAGTATTATGCTACCATGTATATACTACTACCAACTATGCTAATATGTCTATACTACTACAGTATGTACTCAGAGTATAACACTCAAGCTTGACACTGACAAACAATACTACTTATCCTTGGCTACTAGATATGTACCACTCCTACTGACTTGTTGTACACAATTTGTAAGTTGCTTTGAATGAAAGTGTCAGCTAAATGACCAAATGTATTTAAATATGTAACTCACAAAACATTCCATGGCCCCAAAATCATGTGGGGACCCCCCCTGGGGGTCCTGTCCCACAGGTTGAGAACCACTGCTTTTCCCTCTTTTTTTCTTTTCTCCACCCCAATAATATTGTTCATTTTCTGCCTACAGTGAAACATCATGATAGCAGCTATCTTAGTTAAAGCTGTTGACAAAGTGTACTGACTTGTGTGCTGTTTGGGAACAGTTGATTTTCATCAGCTCACCTGAATGTGTCCTCTGAGGCTCAAGTTAGTGCTGGACGTGTTGAGAGAGCAGCATATGTTTTAGCCGTTTTTTCAGTCAAACTCATAAATGTGTCCCAGATAGGGCCATGGAGAGTCATTGTTGTTATTGACATCATCATCTTCATCAATGCCATCGAACCCCTCTGCCATTTCGCGCAGACTGGTTCATGTAATCCGTTAAATTGCATTCATTCAATCTGTGTTTTGATTTTCACTTCCTGCTTTGCGGCTGGAGTCCCGCCCTATCCTGCCTCTGATTGGCCTACCCGTAACGTTTTGGCCTACCATACCCAATCGTGAGTCGCCCTGTATAATCTAAACAAACCAACCAATCATAGTGGGTTTTTTACGGGGAGTTTTTTTTTCTCCTCGCAGATCTTCTAGTCTAGACTGGAAAGTAGCGTGTAACGTTTCTCGTCGCTACGTTACTACTTCGTTCTATAAATAGCTCCGCTACAGAGATCGCTACCCTGGTTAAAAAGTAGCGAGCTACCAGCACGCTACTGAGAATTGTAGCGTCGCTACTTGTAGCTAGCTACTGCCCATCACTGGCGATATCCATTCATTTTTATCCATCCAACCTGATGTTATCGTTGGGAATGGGTCTGAGCTTGCAAACGGGCAAATACCGCCACCTATCGTCTCCCGGAT
The DNA here is from genome assembly GCF_963971535.1 of Notolepis coatsorum. NCBI lineage: Eukaryota > Metazoa > Chordata > Actinopteri > Aulopiformes > Paralepididae > Notolepis > Notolepis coatsorum. The sequence continues at coordinate 40,105,790 of NC_140168.1, read as the reverse complement.
GGTATTGCACATCATTGGATTGGATTGGCTGGGGATGTGCACCAAAAAAAGAAGTCCGGTCCAGGTTTTACTTCTCTGGCATGCAGTATCGTTATACCACATTGACTGGGGAGACTGGGAGCAGCGTGGATTATGTGTTTTGGATATATAACGTTGGATCAATAAACGCAATCAATATTTGGAATGGCGATCAGGAATTGGATTAATATTTTTGCAGGACACCAGATGTTAGGTAAGGAATTTATGTTAAGAATCTTGGGTTAATCAGATGTTCCTTTCACCGCCATCGGAGCGCGCGCGCGCGCGTGTGTGTGTGTGCGTGCCGTTGGCGCTGACCAATGCACGGATAAGCGATTTTTCAGCCCGCTTCTGTATCGTGCATGAGGATACATATACTATCGATAATCTAGCATTTATTTGAAAACTATTCATAAATCAGCCGAAAAATTACAACGTGTTTTGTAGGGCTGACCTTCGAAGCTTTTTTTGGCAATCGAAGCTTCGGGGCTGAGCTTTGATTTTAATTCGAAGCTTCGGGGGGGGGGGGGGGGGTATTTTTATTTTATTTTTATTTTTTTATCTTATGTTGTGGGACTTGTACAGCACTTTGGTAAACTTTGTTGTTTTTAAATGTGCTCTATAAATAAAGTGGATTAGATTAATGAATTAAGTAGCCCCTTTCGTGACTGTGACACAGCCAACAAGGTTTCACTCGGCTGTGTGATTTAATTCAAGGTGGATCGCTGTTGTCGTTTGAACAACTTCAGATTTCATGGGAACTACCAATCCCCCAAATCAAGAATGTTTAAGATGAATGAAGTAAGTAAAAAAAAGAAGAAAAAAAACATACAGATGAATGAAGTAAGATTTATGTAACTGAGGGGTACAATTCCCTGACTGTATTGATAAGTATGGTATCATTAAACCACTACCGCTTTATGTACTTTAACTACTGGCCACACAGTACATGATATAGATATGATGAACACTTTCCCACCATGAAACCAAGTCCACACAAATGTATAAGTCGAATATTTAATATATAGCAAAGGGTATATACAACGTTCACTTAATGACATTTATGATTTGAATGCACTTGTAAGGCAAATGAGTATTCGTAGGCAAATCAACATTGAATGTCCAATCTCTGGTTACGCAGGAAGCAAGTATACAACCTGGTTCTTTAGGGAACTATAGCGATGGTACTTAATGATTATAGCTGGATATACTAAAGGGGGGTCCTGCTGGTTGTAAGTCAGTAGGGGGGGGGGGTTAGGAGAGCCGCCGGCGATATCCCATCTGGCCAACGATTTCTTGGGAGAATTCAGAGTGCTGAACACGGTGCCCACAGAACCTTGGTCCACAGACGAACACAGCTGGGCCCTCTTGTAGACGGTAGCTGCCGGTCCACAACGAAGAGACGTGAGGCGACCTCACTCGGGGTAGAGCGCCGTCTCACCTGGACTCCTCTCGGGGGGTAGTTCCAACACTCACCAGTGTTGGCTGTTATCCATGGCATAAATCAAAGCACCCAAAGCAAGTAGATAATCCAAGCCGTGTAGGGCTCGCCGTCGTCCGGGTAAGGTAATCCAATGTGCAGGTCCACTCGTCCTAGCCCAGAACTCCTCGGATGAAAGCACCACACGTGGTCTGCCCAGCCTGGTTAAGACTCTAGATAACGCGAGGAAACGATGGGGGTACTACTCACTGTATAACTCTAACCGAACGATGCACCATACATAATAGACTATTATTAACTTAATAGAAATACGTCCCACTCGACGGTATAGTGCCAAACTATGACAATTCAACTATTAATCCACACGATGTCTCAATGCCATTCTGAGGCCAAGTTGACCATACTGCACCACACGTGTATCGTGGGTGAGGCTTAACGTCTTGCCACTAGGTTGGAGGGTAAAGGACTAATGGACTAAAAAGAAAGTTCTACTTTACTTGCGCCATATATATATGCGCTGTGAACAAATAGTACCATCCGTATTTCGCCAGACGTATTCCTACGCGGAACCGGGCTAGTAACGACATGTTCGTCGGCACGATTGAACTTGAACCAAGGGGCTTGGCTGCTGGCGCCAAGTTCTTGTCCAATGAGAGAATGAAACTATTATGGGCTGTTAGTAGACTAAAGGGATATTCAGTGTATATGTACAAGGAATATACAAGGGATATCAAACGATATACAAATACTATTAAATATATATCCATAAATAAATATATATATTCGGTTTAATCTGATCCTTCACAACAGCCGCCCCCTAATTAGTCCCACCTAATTAGCTAAGCAGAGACAGATTAACCGCACTGTCTACCACTCAAGGTCCGCTGTAAGGGTCAGTCAACTCACAAAGTCGTGGGGTCATGGTCGTCATCGATAGTGTCTGGGAGTCTGGGCAGTTCTATTAGCCTCGCCACGGGTCGTGTGTAAGTTCGCCCTTGGACGAGCACCTCAGCTGCTCGGACCTTGCCATCGGCACCGGTGATCACTTTGCTTACGCGGCCAGCCGGCCACATAGCTCTGGGTAGTGACTGGTCGATAATCATGACGACTGTTCCTTCTGTCAAATTGTCTCTCTCTTTTACCCACTTCTGGCGGGTCTGTAGAGACGGTAGGTAGTGGAGTAGAAAGCTGTTCCAAAACTTGTCAGCTAGTACTTGACTGTACCTCCACATTCTTCGGCCGTTCGCTTCTTCAGGCCTGTACATTGTCTGGGGTAGCGCGGGGTCCAGCCGCCCCATCAAGAGTGTGTTGGGGGTGACTGGGTCGACATCTGCTATATCACTGGAGACGTAGCCGAGGGGCTTGGAGTTCAATACTCCCTCGATCTCCGTGAGGACTGTCATTAAGACTTCTTCCGCTACAGTCTGGGCCCCAAGCACGGCTTACAGGGCTGTCTTTATAGAACGTACTTCTCGTTCCCAGGTTCCACCGAAGTGGGGTGCGTTCGGGGGATTAAACTGGAAGTCAATCTGGGATGGAGCGAGGTGGGTCTTAAGTTCTGGGCCCATAGCTTGGAAGCTCTCTCTCAGCTCTCTTTCTCCGCCTTTGAAGTTTGTCCCGTGATCAGACAACAATGTAGACGGTTTTCCTTTCCGTGATGTGAATCTTCGGAAGGCCATAAGGAATGAGTCTGTGCTCATGGTTGGAAGGAGTTCGATATGTATCGCTCTGGTGGTCATGCATTTGAATACAATACCCCACCGCTTCTCGGTTCCTCTTCCTTTCTTTATATACAACGGGCCAAAACAGTCCATGCTTGTGGAGTGGAATGGCTTGTCGCCGAGTCGGAGGCGTCAGGGAGGTAGGTCAGCCATCCGGGGTATGCTGGGCTGCGCGCGCCACTTTCGGCAGTCTAGACAGGTTCGCTGGAAGCGTCGCACTGCTTCTCTTCCTTGAAGTATCCAATAGCGACGTCTGATCTCCGCGAAGACTCTCTCTGCTCCTGCGTGGTGTACATCCTCGTCATATTTCTTTATGATCAGCTCTGTGACCTTGTGTCGGCTGTTCAAGACTATCGGGTACTTAACGTCATCCGGTAGATTGGGGGCCCTCCGCAGACGACCACCCACTCTGATGAGATTATGGGCGTCGCTCTCGGGTGCCAGGTGGAGCAATCTGCTGTCTGATGGGACGGGCTTTCCTCCCTGTAGACAGTCTAGCTCGTCGGGGAACGAGTCTCTCTGGGCTCGTTGTAGTAGAAGAAGTTCTGCTTCTTCGTAGTCAGCTGCTGAAATGTCGGCAGTGGGCTGAATCTCTGGGTGGTGCCACAGAAATGTCTTTAGTTGCGCACTCTGTAGGGTGAGGCAATCATCTATGTTGGGGTCTGTGGAGGCGACTGTGCTCAGTCCACAGAACATAGGTTTCTTGTTCTCAGCCTCCTCTTTACTCGCCTCCCGTGGGGTGGGCGTAGGCCACTCTCCTTCCGGGAGCTTGAGGAACTCTGGTCCGTCACTGTAGATGTTGTGACGGGTGAGGTCATCTAGGGACATTCCCCGGGTGATGACGTCAGCTGGGTTGTGTTTGGTGTCCACATACCGCCAGCTCGCTGCTTCTGTTAACTCTTGAATCTCTGTGACTCTGACTCCCACGAAGACCTTGTATCTGCATGAATCAGACTTGATCCATGTGAGTACTGTCGTGGAATCTGACCACAAGATTGTTCTGTGCACCGGAATGGTGAGTTCACGTTGGATTAGCGTGGCTAGATGCGCTCCTGCTAGGGCTGCGCAGAGCTCTAGACGCGGGATAGATTGTTGCTTTCGTGGGGCTATTCTTGAGCGAGCCAGGATGAAGGCGGTGTGTATCTCTCCTCCCTTCTCTTGGGCACGCAAGTAGGCCACTGATCCATAGGCTACTTCGGAGGCGTCGCTGAAGACGTGTAGATCCATCTTGCATGTCTCTGGCCTCACTGTGGGTGGGAAGTAGCTGCGGCGTATATTGACGCCTGGGAGTGAGCGGAGTTCCGTCTCCCACTCTCTCCATGTGGAGGCAAGGGGTGCGGGTATTGGGTCGTCCCAGCCCTGGTCCTTGTCCCATAGTGCTCGTACAATCATCTTTGCCCTGGTGGTGTAAGGTAGAATACATCCCAACGGGTCATATTGTCTGGCGAGTGTTCTGTACACACTCCGTCTGGTGGTCGGTATCGCCGTCGACCTTCCCTGCTCCGTGGTCAGGGGTTTGTGTCTATAGTGGAGCGAGTCTGTTTTGAAGCGCCAGACTAGTCCTAGTGTCATTTCTTGGGCTTCTCCTGGGATTGTCGCCATCCAGGTCTCGCTGCTGGCAGCCTTGTCCGCGGGGGAGAGGCTGCGCAATACGTGCGGGTCGCTGCTGGCCCACTGCCTGAGATCAAAGCCGCCTTTGATCAGAGAGGCGCGTAGCTTGAGTAGGAGAGCCTCGGCTTCTTCCTGAGTCGAAACGCTTTGTAAACAGTTGTCCACGTAGAAACTGTTCTTCACACTGTGTCGGACCTCTTCATCTGCTGCTGGGTCCTCTGCGACGTGTTTCTGTAGTGCAAATGTAGCACAGCACGGGCTGCATGTAGTTCCGAAAGGGAGGACTTCCCATTGATAGATGGCGGGGTGCTCATCTCCGATCCTCTCTCTCCATAGGAACCGCAGCAGGGGCTTGTCCTCCTCCACTAGTCTCACCTGCAGGAACATCCCTTTGATATCCCCGCTGATAGCCACCTTGTCCTGGCGGAAGCGTAGTAGCACGCCTAGTAGAGAGGGGCCGAGTGTGGGGCCGGGCAAGAGCTCTTTATTCAGATTTTGGGATCCGATCTGGTAGCTGCAGTTAAACACAATGCGATCCTTGCCGTTGTGGTGGACCTTGTGGTGCGGCACGTACCATGATTCGGTCGTCTGATCGGCCTCTTTAATGTCAATCTTTGTCACGTGTCCCGCTGTGATTAGCTTCTCAATCTCAGCGCGGTACACACTCTCTTGAGCGGGGTCTTTGGCTAGGCGCCGCTCTGTGTTCAATAGATACCGCTCCGTAGCGTCTTTCTTTGCGTGAAAGGTGGGCATTCCCTCTCGCCTCAGGAGTGGAGTTGCGTATCTCATCACTCCGCTGGCTGTGACTCTCTTTGTCCCCTGCTCGAGGAGGTTTATGGCGTAAATGTCTTCTTCTGTCACTCTGGAGTGGAGGCAGCTAGTGGCTGCTGTTCGGTTAAGAGATTTAGCGAGGGGGCCTTGTAATGTCCATCCTAGGCGGGTCTCGACTGCTGCAGGACAGCCTCTGGGTCCTGTATGGACCCGGTCTATCGGGACTATGAGGTCTGCATGGTCGGAGCCTATCAGCAGGGTCGGGGTGGCGCCGTCTATGAGCGGGATAGGTAGTTGACGCAGGTGCACATATTTATCCATCAGTTTGGCGATGGGGTAGGTGTACTGTGATAGTCCTATTTCTTGGCTGGTGAAAGCATTTGTAATCCTATACCGTCGCTCTGGCTGCCCGCTTGCTGCGATAGTGAAGGAGACATTCTCGCCTTTTATCGTCTTTAAATCTCTTCTTATTGTCCGAATCGTCATTTGGTTCTCGCTCCCCCGCAGTCCCAGCTGGGCCGCAGCGGACGCGAGCAGAAGGGTCTTCTCTGACCCGTCATCAAGGACGGCGTAAGTGTCCATGACTTTATCTTGGTAGCTCAATGTTACACGGACTACCTTTAAGAGCACTTGGGCGCCGCTGCTGCTGGCGGGGTCAATGTACATGACACTTGCCTTTGTGCTGCTCGATGGTGCAGGTGCAGGCTTTCTTCTGTTACTGTCGTGTAGGACATCTAGGTGGGCTCCGTCACACCGACTGCACCTCTTCTTTAGGCGGCACTCGGCTGCCATGTGACTGCGCGCACATCGGTAACAGCGCCTGTTGGACTTTATCCATTGACTCACTTCTTCTGCATTCATCTTTGTGAACAGGTCACATTGTGACAGCCAGTGTTCCTTCTCGCAGTACGGGCACACCATCTTCCACTTCTCTTTTCTCGAGGGGGTACTGTGGTTCTTACTGCTCGGTACTGATTCTGATTGGTGCATGACAGTCACCGATCTTCTTCCATCGTTTATTCTCCTGGGTCCCTCTCTGGAGCTTGGTGTGCTCCGCACGAACGTATCCAGTCGTAGGCTGCTGACTTCTCTCGCCAGGAAGTCGGCTAGATCGAGGAGGGATGGTTCGGGACGTTAGGATCACGGTGGTCTCTCTGCCGCCTGAAGCGCTCTTGTCTGGTGGGTGGCAGCTTCTCTAAAATCCTCTCGACGTTAGAGTTGGCGTATAGCTCGTGCATACCCTTTTCTTGTTGCGCTCCCAGCATCCCTACCAGGGACTGCACTTTTATAGACAGGTCGTCTAATGAGCGATTGTCTGTTGCTGGGGGTAGGCGGTCAATATGCCTTATCTCTTGGATTACGTAATCCCATATACGTCCATATCTCTGGTCCAGCGCTGCTAGAGCCGCGGTGTATGGGGTCGTAGAGGTGGCATACGCTATATTGTGCGCTCGGGGTACTTTCAGGTGCTTCAGTAATATTGCATACTTGTGGCGTTCATCAGCGACATCCACCATCATTGTCTCTAAGCACATCCGGAGCTCCGTGTACTGTGCTCGATTCTCATAGGTGAAGTCTGGAAACGTCGGTGTGCCAATGTATGACGCCGTGGATGGCTGATACATCGGCGAGCGTTGGGGGAGAGGCCTCCTAGGCGAGTCTCCTCTTGCGCCTCTCTGTGGGCTGGTACCGGCAGGGTACCATGGCCTGCTGGTCCAGGTGCTATTCCTCGGGGCTGGTCGTGCGTCATGCTCACCCGTGAATAGAGTCGGGGGTCTGTAGCGCAGCGCCGCGGGGGTATAGCCTGGGCTGTACTGGACCTCCTGGTCCGGTGGAGTACTGTGCTGTCGTCGGGCTTGGTTCTCCTCCTCTCCCTCTTCTTCTTCTATCAGGTCCTCTAGATCCTGTAGTCGTTTATTTAGCTTCTCCGCAGTGTATGCCGCTCCTTCCTTGTAGCTGGGTCTCGCTTGGACCGGTCGGGGAAGGGGGTCTGCGGGGGGTATAGGCTTGGTCTGTTGGTCAAGTTCAGGGTCGCTTGCTCGGTTAGGGGATGCTGCCCTTGACTGTTGTCTCGACGAGTTCCTTGAACCCCTGGCGGAGGGAGAGGGTGTTGCCTTGGTGATCAGCTGCTCCATTAGCTGCGCTTGTAGTTTGTCGCGCTCGCCCTGTAGTCTGTCGCGCTCGGTTTCGCGCTGGATGAGAGCGAGGTCGCGCTCTGCCTCTCTTTGGGCACCGTCAGCGGCGCGCTGGGTGTCTGCTCGGTCTCTTGCCATATTCTCTTCCGTCTGAAGGCGTCTCATCTCCAGGCGTATGCGCTCTTCTTCGCTCCGTTGCTGCGTCTGGAGTCGATCGCGTTCACCCTGAAGTCGATCGCGTTCACCCTGGAGTCGATCGCGTTCGGTAGAGGCTGTCAGGCTGACGAGGAACGCCTGTGATAGCATCCTCTCCGCTTTGCTGGGGGAAGACGGTTGTAGAGGTGAGCCGCTCCTGGCTGTACTCGTTGGGGAGTCCTGGAGCTCTATCTCCTCGGCGCTCTCCTCATCTTGTTCCGTGCAGAGTTCTCTCTCTGTAGGGTTGTCTTCCTCCCGGGGCTGGTCGGGGACTACTTCTTCGGTATTGGCGGGGGGTAAAGGCATGTCAGCTCCCTCCTGGTCCCCACCGTGAGCTTGGTCAGTTACATTAGAACCCACTAGGGCCTCTGTGGTCGGGGTAACCTGGTCGTTAAGGTCAGACATAATTTTACTTTCTACTTTTACAGCGTTTACCGTTTGTCGAAGGCTAGGTAGTTGACTGACAGCGTAATCCTCTAAGTACTGAGGTGTCTGTCGTCTGCGCCGCGGGCGTTCTACGTTAGGAGGACCGTTTCGTGGAGTGTTCATCATAGGCCATTTCAATATTAATAACACTATATTAATATTACACTAGTTACCCTCCGGCTCGAAGGACCAATTGTAACTGAGGGGTACAATTCCCTGACTGTATTGATAAGTATGGTATCATTAAACCACTACCGCTTTATGTACTTTAACTACTGGCCACACAGTACATGATATAGATATGATGAACACTTTCCCACCATGAAACCAAGTCCACACAAATGTATAAGTCGAATATTTAATATATAGCAAAGGGTATATACAACGTTCACTTAATGACATTTATGATTTGAATGCACTTGTAAGGCAAATGAGTATTCGTAGGCAAATCAACATTGAATGTCCAATCTCTGGTTACGCAGGAAGCAAGTATACAACCTGGTTCTTTAGGGAACTATAGCGATGGTACTTAATGATTATAGCTGGATATACTAAAGGGGGGTCCTGCTGGTTGTAAGTCAGTAGGGGGGGGGGGTTAGGAGAGCCGCCGGCGATATCCCATCTGGCCAACGATTTCTTGGGAGAATTCAGAGTGCTGAACACGGTGCCCACAGAACCTTGGTCCACAGACGAACACAGCTGGGCCCTCTTGTAGACGGTAGCTGCCGGTCCACAACGAAGAGACGTGAGGCGACCTCACTCGGGGTAGAGCGCCGTCTCACCTGGACTCCTCTCGGGGGGTAGTTCCAACACTCACCAGTGTTGGCTGTTATCCATGGCATAAATCAAAGCACCCAAAGCAAGTAGATAATCCAAGCCGTGTAGGGCTCGCCGTCGTCCGGGTAAGGTAATCCAATGTGCAGGTCCACTCGTCCTAGCCCAGAACTCCTCGGATGAAAGCACCACACGTGGTCTGCCCAGCCTGGTTAAGACTCTAGATAACGCGAGGAAACGATGGGGGTACTACTCACTGTATAACTCTAACCGAACGATGCACCATACATAATAGACTATTATTAACTTAATAGAAATACGTCCCACTCTACGGTATAGTGCCAAACTATGACAATTCAACTATTAATCCACACGATGTCTCAATGCCATTCTGAGGCCAAGTTGACCATACTGCACCACACGTGTATCGTGGGTGAGGCTTAACGTCTTGCCACTAGGTTGGAGGGTAAAGGACTAATGGACTAAAAAGAAAGTTCTACTTTACTTGCGCCATATATATATGCGCTGTGAACAAATAGTACCATCCGTATTTCGCCAGACGTATTCCTACGCGGAACCGGGCTAGTAACGACATGTTCGTCGGCACGATTGAACTTGAACCAAGGGGCTTGGCTGCTGGCGCCAAGTTCTTGTCCAATGAGAGAATGAAACTATTATGGGCTGTTAGTAGACTAAAGGGATATTCAGTGTATATGTACAAGGAATATACAAGGGATATCAAACGATATACAAATACTATTAAATATATAACCATAAATAAATATATATATTCGGTTTAATCTGATCCTTCACAACAATTTAGATTATTTGAAATATGGCCTGTGTAGACTAAACTATGCACAGAATTATGTCAGTCTACAAGGTCCGGATTCTACATGGTCCAGCAATGTAGACCTTGTAAACTCCATTACAGACCAATTATCAGTGAATGTTCATGCATTTTTAAGAAGGGCTACTTCCACAAAAAAACAAAGAACTCACCAAAACATCTCAGTAGCACCTTATCTAAATGTTCTATTTCATATATGGAGATTCATATTTATTTATGTATTGCATGCATTTCTACATTTTATTTCCTATTTTGTTTATTCATCCCAGTATCTTTCTTTCTTATGTGTGGAATTCTACAAGGCATGTAGCTGTATATGTGTTTGAGGATGATATCCTTCAAACAGGCAATAGTGATGATATAATTTGGGCAGTGCTGAGCTGGGTTACTTTCCTCCAGTGTATT
>NC_140168.1:40082943-40090443 GCF_963971535.1 Notolepis coatsorum | reverse complement strand
AGTGATGGCTGTTGTAATGTAGAGCTATTATTTCAACACGTAGACCAGTTGTTTTAATAAAGAAAACACCACTTACAGCACCTTTAAAGTTGGCAGGCAGTGGTATTGCGGTGAAATAATGTTATCCGTGCACGTCAACGAGACTGTCGCAGAACTAACCTAGACCCTAGTGCCTCCCCCTTGCACCCCCTTCCACCTGATGTCTCTGAGGACATCTTCACATCATCTTCTGCATGTTGTGTTTACCCTCTTGTTCTCATTCCGCCCCCACACAGTTCCCTAACATTACAGAATGTTCAGTGTCCATCTCTCTGTTTATCTTTTTTCTCCACTCTGCTGCTCATTACTCACCTCTCCTCTCTCACTCTATATCTGGTCATCCCTCTCTATTTGTCTCCTCCCCTACCCTGACCTTCATTTCCCCCATCAGTCTTTATTCCTCTCTCTCTCTCTCTCTCTCTCTCTCTCTCTCTCTCTCTCTCTCTCTCTCTCTCTCTTTCTCTCTCTCTCACTCTCTCTCACTCTCTCTTTCTCACCACTCTCTCTCTCTCTCTCTCTTTCTCACCACTCTCCCACCACTCTCTCTCTCTCTCTTTCTCACCCCTCTCTCTCTCTCTCTCTCTCTCTCTCTCTCTCTCTCTCTCTCTCTCTCTCTCTCTCTCTCTCTCTCTCTCTCTTTCTCTATCACTCTCACTCTCTCTCCACTCCCTCTCTCCACCTCCTCATCTCATCATTCCTGCTAGGTCAGGGTGACACCCTTTCTCCCTCCTTCCTCCCCTCCCTCCTGTTGCTCCCTATAATTGCCCATCTCCTCTCTCTCTCTACATGTTGTCCTGTTTCTTTTTTTCTGCTCCCCTCCCTCTGTGGCGTCTCTTTGTCTTGGTTCCATGGGATGTCCTTTGCCTGTTTAAAAAAAAGAAGGTTGGATTCTGAGAACTGTAAGTGTACGAGGATAATGAAGCTGATCGGATCAGGGGCTGAGGGATTATGGGTTTTGATTTGAAGGTGTGGAAAGATATAGATTTTCAGATGGCGATTATATTTATTTTATGTACAAGGGGTTTAATCCTCTTTACACTGCTGCCTTGTGTTTCTGTCACCGTCGAAAGTCAAACATGTTCTCATGCTTTTATAAACCCATAGAAAGGGTCCTTTTGTATCTAATAATAATAATAATAATAATAATAATAATAATAATAATAATAACTTTATTTGTATAGCACTTTTCATACAGAGGTTGCAGTTCAAAGTGCTTCACAACAGTAAAAAATACAGGCATAAGCGGGCATAAAAAAGATAGACAGGTAGCAAGGTATGGCAAATCACAGTGTTTCACATTAGGATCTAGCATCCCAATAGGCTCTCCGCTTACAGTTTTCAGTAACACAAATAATAAAAATAGTTTAAAATGATTCAGTTTAAAAATAGTCTAAAAATTATAAAATAGAACGGACATGAAATACAGGCATGAGCGAGCATAGCAAGGTATGGTAAATCACAGTGTTTCACATTAGGATCTAGCATCCTAATAGGCTCTCTATTCAGTAATACAAATAATCACAGTGTTTCACATTTGGATCTAGCAAATAATAAAAATTGTTTAAAATGATTCAGTTTAAAAATAGTCATCAGTAAGAAGTAAAAAGTGCAATAACCGACACATGAATTTGATAGGCAGTGTATAAGAGTAGGCAGGGTAAGAATAGTGCAGGTAAATACAAGTTGTGTCAGGATATCCCTGATGTTTCCTCTTGCCACTAGGTGGTAGCAGATATTTATCAGTGAAATGCCTGAGCAAAGAGATAGGTTTTAAGCTGTCTTTTAAAGATGTCTAGCGAGTTGGCTTCCCTGATGTTTTGGGGTAGTTTGTTCCATAGTTTTGGGGCATAGTTGATAAAGGCTGCATTACCGATCCTCTTTTGACTGCTTCTTGGAGCCTCTAGTAGTCCAGCAGCTGATGATTGCAGTGTTCTTGCTGGTGTGTAATTTATTAGAGTGTTGGCGATGTAGCTAGGTCCCTGTCCATTTAGAGCTTTGTATGTAAGGAGAAGGACCTTAAAGTCAATTCTAAATGTTACAGGAAGCCAGTGTAAAGCAGCTAAGACTGTCACGAATTTCCCCAAGGGGATTAATAAAGGAATATCTTATCTTATCTTATCTTATCTTAATGTGCTCTCTCCTTTTGGTTCTAGTTAGCAGTCGGGCTGCAGAGTTTTGGATTAGCTGAAGCCTCTCTGTGGTTTTCTTAGGGAGACCTGTGAAAATTGCATTACAGTAGTCTAACCGGCTAGATATGAATGCATGAATTAGCTTCTCAGCATCGTTCTGATTAATAAATGGTCGTACTTTTGCTATATTTCTGAGATGGAAGAACGATGTTTTCGTCACTTTGCTAATATGAGAATTGAAGTTCAGTTCTGAATCTATGATAACCCCAAGACTTGTGACCTCAGATTTGATCCAAGGGGTTAGTCCCCCCAGGTTCTTTATTAATGTTTCTTTTTTCGATAATTAGAATTTCAGTTTTGTTCTCGTTTAGTTTCAGGAAGTTCTTACTCATCCATTTATTTATTGCCAGTAAGCAGTCTGTAATGGAGCTAATCGCTGTATCATTTGGTTCAGCAGATATGTACAGTTGTGTATCATCCGCATAGCTATGGAAATCTACATTATGTTCTCTGATGATATCACCCAGCGGTAACATGTAAAGGGAGAAGAGTAAAGGACCTAAGCAACTCCCTTGTGCAACTCCATAGTTGTTGTCGTATATATCAGACATGTGATCTCCTAGTTTAACATAGAATTTCCTCCCTCTGATGTATGTTTTAAACCAGCCCAGCACATGTTCTGAGAAACCGACATGGTTTTCAAGACGATCGATTAGAATATCGTGATCGATTGTATCAAATGCTGCACTGAGATCTAACAGGATAAGGATGGAGATCTTATTCTCGTCAGAGTTTAGTCTGAGGTCACTGATTATTTTGGTGAGGGCAGTTTCAGTGCTATGATATTTTCTGAATCCTGACTGAAATTCTTCTAAGATGTTGTTTTCTTCAAGAAAGGAATTTATTTGAACTGAAACTATCTTTTCAAGTACTTTACTAATGAATGGTAGGTTGGATATTGGACGATAATTTGCCATTTCATTACTATCCAAGTTAGGTTTTTTTAGTAATGGCTTTACAACTGCTGTTTTAAAGGCATCTGGGAAAATACCAGTCCTAAGGGAAGTGTTTATGATATCTAGCACAGGGCTTGAAACACTATTAAACACCCGTTTGAAGAAAGCTGTAGGTATAGGGTCAATGTCTGAGGTGGAGGAGTTACATTCTGAGACAGTTTTGCAGAGTACATCTAATGTGATGCATGTGAAACTTCTCATGGTTACATTGCGCGGTTTGCCGCAATCAGCTTTATTTCCATCATGAGTAATGCTGGCCCTGATCAAGGTTATTTTGTTGTTAAAGAATAGTGCAAGTTCTTCACACTTAACCGTTGATGACTGAGGAGGTGTAGGGGCAGTGTTGAGTAGTACATTAATAGTGGAAAAAAGGATTCTGGAGTTTCCAGCATTTTCTGTAATGATTTTAGAGAAGTAATCTTTCCTTGCTAAGCGGATGGTTTTATTATAAGCAGTTAAAGCATCTTTGTATATATCACAGCATATGGTGGTTTTTGTTTTTCTCCATTTTCGCTCCGCTGCACGACATTTCCTTTTTTCTTTGTTGACCGTATTATAGTTCAACCAGGGCGAGGCTCTAGTTTTCTTCTTTTTCGTTTTTAACACTTTGATCGCCGGGGTTAAATTCATAATTTACCATCCCTCGCCAGCCCTATTTAACATGGAGAAGTTTCCCTTCTTTGCAGGGCTATAACTTTTTAAATTTTATTGCTAAATTGACATTGCTATGGCCCATTCAACGTCCTATATCTATTGTTCAGGGTGTAGCAACGTTATACTTTTTCATTCACATATTCATACTAAAATACGGTCTAAAGTATAAGTATGTTTTTATCGTTTTCTGCAGCTTTCTCCAGAACTTGATTTATAGCCCTAAATGCATTATATTGATGATCAAATACAGTTTGGTAGGAATCTGTGCGAGATAAAAAATGTCAACTGTACGTGCTTCTAGGAGTTACTACGTATGATCTGATGTTGACCGGATGGGGGGGGGTCGTTTATAATTCCATGGGCAACGTTATATCATTCATCTAGTGTGGGTGATATGATCATTAGAGCAGTTAGTATCGAAGACGTTAACAAATAACGCTGAAACTCACCGTAGCTTCCTCGTAGCGTTGGGAGATGAGCGTGGAACCGAATTTTTTCTATTATGGGATGTCGAAATATCCAATCCATTTCCAGGTTGTATAATAGTATATACGTCCAAATCATGTTGTTTATCGAGTTATTGGTAACGGATCACTATCCGTTGTGATCAGCTCGAGTCCTGGGACTATTAGCGAGTGATCGGACCGAATAGAAATGAGCACCAGCTTCCACTTCCTGTTTCTTCCCTGGGCGATCCGCCGATCGGCCACCAGATGGCGCTCTTGAACCGTTAGAGAGTTGAGAGGGGCTCACCAGTACATCTCATGTCTCCGGGGGAGAAATATTGATCACAGATTTTTGAAATATTGATATCAAAGACGCTGTCCAGCATCTTCGGCAGAATAAGCATGGCGGGGAAAGACGCTGAACAGCGTCTTCGGCGATTAAAGTGTTAATGGGGCGACAGAATTTAATATAGATGACATTGCATCATTGAGATTTTCTACCATTTCATTTAGAGAGCTGTCATGATTGTGTGGTTCATGTAGTCTGATAAGATCAATGCACTTTGATTCAGCCTTGTCGTTTAGGAGCCTCTTTTTAACTATGATTTCTTTTTTTGTTTTAGTAAGGGTTATTTGAGTATCAAAAAATATACAGTGATGGTCAGAGAGAGGTAATTCAGTTATTGAGATATTTGTTATGCTTAGCCCAGTTGTTGTTATAACTAAGTCTAGTGTATTCCCAATCCTGTGAGTTGCATTTGTTATATGCTGTATTAGGTCAAAGCTATCCAGTAGATTTTTTAGTTCTATAGTTTTGGAGTCTGTTTTCTTATTAAAATGGATGTTTAAGTCTCCATTTAGGATCACCTTATCATATCCGGTAACACATAGTGAGATCAGTTCAGAGAGCTCCTGTATAAATATTGGTGAGTGTCTAGGCGGGCGGTATATTGTGACGATAATAGCGGATTCTGTTTTGAGCTCAATGGCAAGATATTCCATCGACATGAACTCGCCTAGTTCTGTGATTCTAAACAAGAGTTTTGAGGAGAAGATTGCTGCAACTCCTCCGCCCCTTTTATTTTTTCTGGGTATTTGAAAAAAGTTATAGTCTGGTGGACAAGCTTCTATCATTATTGATGTAGCTGTGTCATTATTTAGCCTCTACTAGGCAGATGCAATCTAAGTTATTTTCTTTAATCAGATCATTTACTAAGAATGTTTTATTATTCAGTGATCTGACATTTAGGAGGGCTAATTTTATTTGTTGGACTTCTTTAGAGGAGGTCTGCTTTGGCTTGACCTTGATGGCCCTGAGGTTAATAGCAGGTAAACGCATTGATGGCGTATATTTTTCACCATGCCATTGGCTGGTTATGATTACCGGTATGTTTTGAGAGATGGCATGGCAATTGTGCTATACTGCACCGTACTGACTGTACTGTGCTTTCGGGGACATTTGATCAGACGAGATGGCCTTGTGTTATATGGGGGGGGGGGGGGGGACGCCTTGTGCTGCTGCTGCACCTCGTGGTGAGATTGTGTCCTTCGTGATTATCTCTTGTGCTGGTATGAGTTTGATATTCTTGGAGGCCATTAAGGTATGACGCATGTTTGCTGCTAGAAGCCTTGAACCTAAGCGATTTGGGAAGAAGCCATTTCTTTGAAAACGTTCCGGGTTATTCCAGAAAACATTGAAGTTGTCAATGAATTTCAGGCCGTGTACAAGACATGCAGACCCTAACCATGAATTAAAATGTAGGAGTCGACTAAAGGCTTCTTGTCCTCTGCGAAAGCATGCAATTGGTCCACTGATGGACACATCAGTGTCTATGTACACAGACTGATGTTTGTCTAGTGTGTTCATTAAACGTGTGAAATCGTCTTTCAAAGTCTCTGTGCCAGTCTTCTTTCGCAGGATGTCAAACGATCCAGAGTGAATGACAATGTTTGTTATGCCCGGTCTGATCAGTGTTGGAAGTATTTCGGCCAGCTCTTTCACAGATGTATTGTCTACTGTCTAGACTGATATTTTCTGTGTTTGCCATCTCCACATACCTTGTTGTGGAATCTCCAATCAGTATGCAGTCTGTTTTCTGTGTGAGGTTAGCATTTTTCTTACCAACAGTTTTGGGGCTGTTTGTTTTTGGGCTAGGCCTAGTCTGCCGGTTCTTACCACAGTCCTGTGGCCTTGGTGAAGCCTCGTTACCCATCTCAATAGCCGGCATGTTAACGCTGGTCCCGTACCTTCGGCGTTGGCTACCGCGACGTTCTCCTCGGCGCATGGTAGTCTCTTCGCTGTTAGCCGTTAGCTCGGTCTGGGTCGTGTTTGCTAGCCGTGTCGCTCGTGGCTGTTTTCCTCATCGTCTCGTCGTTAGCGTGTGCTCCGATGTGCCGGTTGTTAGCTTCGCTAGCATTAGCGTGAGCTCCGGCATGCAAGTTGTTTGCTTCGCTAGTGTTAGCGTGAGCTCCGGTATTCCTGCTATTAGCGGCGTTAGCGTGAGCTCCGTTCCGCTCACTGTTTGCTTCGCTAGCGTCGTTAGCCACGCTTCTATGTCTCTTTGCTTTTGGTGTTGATATGCGTGTTTCCGAGAGTAGGTTGAAACTATTTCCTGGCGGTACCGGGGGCGAGGTAATAGTCGTGTTCCTGGTTAGTTTATTTCTCCTTTTATCCTTGACGGTGGTCCACTGCTTCTAATAGCATAATTGCCAATGGTATTCGGCACTATAACTGGTTAGTGGTTAACAATAATAACAATACGAATACTATATATTCCAGTCCAGTCTTGCAATAGGTGTAATCATCTCTTTTATTCAGAAGGCTGTCAGAGGCTACTACTGTACATTTAGTGTCATCCCTTGTGAGCCGGCTGGAGCACTCAAACAAACACGTGTATTACTGTAAGTCCCGAAGTGGTCTGGTTTAAGTGTGGCTGTAGGTGATGATAGCGACAGTGTGTTCTACTTCTAATACATCTCCTGTGGGGTGTAATTACAGACTGCAGTGGCTTTCACTCTACTTTAAAAACACAAACCCACTCGCTCTCAGTGGGAAATAGGCAAACATGTCACCCAGACGGCCTGGTAAAAGGAGAATGAGAGAGAGAGAGAGAGAGAGAGAGAGAGAGAGAGAGAGAGAGAGAGAGAGAGAGAGAGAGAGAGAGAGAGAGAGAGAGAGAGAGGGAGAGAGAGAGAGGCAGGGCTGCTCTGATCCAC
>NC_140168.1:40080701-40082743 GCF_963971535.1 Notolepis coatsorum | reverse complement strand
GATACAGGATACTGAAGGCATATGTGTGGTCTTCAGTGGACAATAATGTCAAAGCTATAGAGAAGCATTCAGCAAGTAGAAAAATACTGTTCTGGTTCTGGAGGAAACTGCTAGGATCTTTGATCCCACACTCTGCCTCGAGCCCCAAATCCTCTTTCTACCACCTTTGCAAATAACATCGCAAAGATCAGGCCCTCTCTCGCACACCCTGCTGCTGACACACGGATCCACGACTCCATCTCCTCCTGTCTTCACTCCTGTCTTGACTTGACTAGCTCCATCAGCAGACTCCAGCTGGTCCAGAACGCATTCACCTGACTTCTATCTCACACCAAATCCTGGCACCGCATCACCCCAGTCTAATCATACCAAGCCCTTCATACGAAATAATAGTGTAGTTATTACAGAGAATGAAGTACCTAAAAAAGGCTCCCAGGTACTGGTACCGGTAACGTTCAAATATGAACAGTACTCAACCCTAGTGTTTGTGTTATGTTTGTCTCACTACCACTCCGCTTAGTATAAATCGACTTTGAGTTTTAGAAAAGCGCTATGTAAGTACCATTTTATTATTATTATTATTATTATTATTATTATTATTATTATTATTATTATTATTATTATTATTATTATTATTATTATTATTATTATTATTATTATTATTATTATTATTATTATTATTATTATTATTATTATTATTATTATTATTATTATTATTATTATTATTATTATTATTATTATTATTATTATTATCAATAATAAACACATGAGACCATTGCCGAAACAATTGGTAGCCTAATTGTTTATTGTTTATTTAAAGGATCTTCATTAACTTATGCCGTAGCAGTTTGCTAATCTTCCTGGGGTCCACACACAATCAACATTACAACAAATAATACATTAATCCAGTAAATACATAAAAATATATTTAACAAAAAAAAGATATAAGTAAAATGAACAGAAGAACATTATTATTGATACAGTAAAAATATTCAAACAAATCCAGTTGAACCCAATTGTCATCATAAGACCATGTTTCCCATAAACCCTGTTGCTTGCTGTTGCCAAGGAGATTTAGCTGTTTGTTCCCAACCCTCTGCACCTTCTGTTTTGAAGAAGCTATGAAAGGGTAAACAGGCCCTTCTAACCGTTAAGTATCATAATAATTAGTTACATCCATGGCCTCATATGGCTAAGTACAACTTGGGTTTTATTTATTTCATTCCAAAGTATGTGTGTGTTTGTGTGAGAACCTCATTACCCTACTAACAGCTATTTGTAGCCGTGGTTCTGTGGAAATGACTTCCATGAAAACAAACAAACAAAAGGCTATGAGAGAGAGAGAATACTAATACTAATACTGTAAAAAAAAAAAAAATCTGGAAAGCTTGCGGTTAAACATGACAACTGTTTTGGTGGTCAAATATGACTGTTGTGTCACCTCTCAGAGGGAACACAAGATTGGCCTGGTATTTGGGTAATTAGGGTGTTTTAACGGCACAGGCTGACATTTTGGAAAAGGTCTGACAGATCAGATCCTTCAAGCAAACATCCTGCCACACATGCAGTAGGTCAGCAACAAAGATATATAATGGCCATAGAGTCTAATCATTATCTGTGTGAACATGAACAACAATCAACATGTGAACATGACAACATCAAAAGGGCTGTTTGTCAACGATGCCATTAATTACGATTTGTCGACCAAGGGTTTTTTAGTTGATTAGTCCTTTTTTATGCTAATAATCCTGCTAGTAATTGTGCTTTCATTGTGCAGTTAAAAAAATCTGCATTTGCAAAAGGAGACACATCACTGGAGCAACGATCAAATGAGGAATGATCAGATGCTGGTGGACAATGAATCAAATCAAATGTATTTGTAAGGCCCAAAGAGGTGAACGAACAATGAAATCCCTCCATAGCACCAGCTTCTGCTATTGAAATACTTTCAATGGCCTCTTGAATATCGGTAATTCGACATGATGACTAAGACCCACTTATTTCTAGTTATCATGACGAGGGAAAAAAATCCACCCTCTTCA
>NC_140168.1:39998201-40073201 GCF_963971535.1 Notolepis coatsorum | reverse complement strand
GTAGTCTGCTACGGTCTTGTGCGGTGCTATTCCCAAACCAGGAGGTGATATTGCCAGTCAGGATGCTCTCTATTGGGAACGGTGGTGTAGTGGTTAACACTGTCGCCTCACAGCAAGAAGGTCCAGGGTTCGATTCCCGCTTGGGGACCAGGTTTCCATGATGCCAGTTACCCAGGTGGGGTATCTCCCAGGCCTTTCTGTGTGGAGTTTGCATGTTCTCCCCGTGCTCGCAAGGGTTTCCCCCCCGATAAGATAAACCCAATGGAAAAACATGCACAACAACAAGATCGCTAACGCTGTGGCGTCCTTGACGAAGACGGACAGGAGCACTTGGATTGGTCCCCTGGCGCGGCTCACGTTGACGCCTGTCTGCTCCCGGCTGCCCTTGGGGGGGAAGGGCGACGGGATGGGTTAATCGCAGATACGAATTGCATGCATGCATCGCATGTGTGCCAATTGATGACCTCGGAGCAGGTCCTAAATTATTATTATTATTATTATTATTGTGCATGAGTAGAAGTTCTTGAGGATATTCTGACTCACGTTGAACTTCCTTAAGCGCCTAAGGAAGTAGAGGCGTTGTCGTGCCTTCTTGATACCACTGTCAATGTGTGTGGTCCATGTCAAGTCCTCAGATATGTGGACTCCGAGGTACTTAAAACTGTTCACTCTCTCAACCGGTGCCCCGTCGATGCTGAGGAGGCTGTAGTCCCTGACCCCCGACCTCCTAAAGTCCACAATCATTTCCTTTGTTTTGCTGACGTTCAGGGAGAGGCTGTTCTCTTGACACTATCCCGCTTGAACCTTTACCTCTTCCAGGTAGGCCCTCTCGTTGTTTGCAGAGATCAAGCCCACCACTACCATGTCGTCAGCAAATTTGATGATTGTGTTGTTGTTCCGCTGTGCCACACAGTCATGTGTGTACAGGGAGTAGAGGAGGGGACTCAGAACACAGCCCTGGGGGGCCCCTATGTTGAGAGTGATGGATGAGGAGGTGCAGTTGCCTGCTCTCACCACCTTGGTTCTGCCCGTCAGGAAGTCCAAGACCCACTGGCAGAGGTCATAGTTCAAGCCCAGGTCCCTGAGCTTGGCTATGAGTTTGGAGGGGACTATGGTGTTGAATGCTAAGCTGTAGTCGATGAATAGCATTCTCAGATAGTTCCCCTGCCTCTTGTCCAGGTGTGATGCTGCTGTGTGCAGCACATGGGCTATGGCGTCCTCCGTGGACCTGTTGGGGCGGTATGCAAATTGCAGGGGGTCCAGGGTGTTGGGGAGGGAGGAACAGATGTAGCCCTTTACTATAGCTTCTCAAAGCACTTCATGGCTATGGAGGTGAGAGCTACAGGGCGGTAGTTGTTGAGGCAAGCAGGCTTAAATTTTTTGGGTACAGGGAGAATGGTGGACTTCTTCAGACAGGTGGGGATGACAGCCTGTTCTAAGGACAGGTTAAATATGTCAGTGAATACCGGGGCCAGTTGGTCGGCACAGACTTTTAGGACGCGGCCGGGGATACCGTCCGATCCTGCTGCCTTCCTGATATTCACTTTCTCACCTCATGTTCTGTTAACCTGAACACTGAGTCTCCATCGGCAGTGCCCCCCCCCCCCCCCTCCATTGCAGTGGTTTGTAGGCTGGTGTTGTTATTCACAGCCTCAAACCTCGCATAGAAGGTATGTATGTATCCTCCTCAGCTGTCCATTCAGAAGCTCTTAAAAACCTACATTTACTTTTTCATTTTCTTTATTATAATCATCATCATCATCATTATTATTTGTATAATACAAATTACATTAATACTAATAATTATCATTGTTATTACGATTATTGTATGATTATGATTATGATTATTCTTATTATACTAAATATTGTATTATTATATTACCTTATTATTGTTATTATTATTATACTATTGTCATTATATTATTATTATTATTATTATTATTATTATTATTGTTATTATTATATAATTGTTTAAGTAATTTTTATCATCAGTTATTATTATTATTTTATTTTATTTTTGTTTCATTTTATTTTTCAGGGTTTGGAGGGCACTTTTCCCCGTTCCTTCTATACTGTATTCACTCAAACCTCCCACCACCACCTTGCATTCCGCCCATGTCCACATCTAGATGGGTCCAGGAGACAACAACACAACAGGTCTTTCATCTCCCCCACCCATGCCTTGGTTACTGTTGCTATGCATGGTGGGTCGTTGGCGTCACTGCTGCAGCCAATAGGCATGTCAGAACGACCAGGGATTCTAAAAACAGCATTCTATATTACAGCATATAATGAGAATGGCTTCATCAGTGTTGTCTCCAAATGTCAGAGCGGCCTTAATGATCTACTGAGCACGCACACACACACACACACACACACACACATGCACACACAAACACACACACACACACACACACACGCACACATGCACACATGCACGCACGCACACACACACACACACACACACATGCACGCACGCACACACACACACACACACAAACACACTGCACCACGATGCTATTACTGTGTCAGTGTGTGTCAGTGTGTTCACAATGTGTGGCTCATTTTTCTGCGGTGCTGGCATTTTCCGTAATCCCACCTTTCTGTCATTCCCTCTCTGCTCTGTTCTTCGCTCTATCCCCACCTCTTCCTTCCATCCTCTACTCTCCAATCCGTCTCTCCTTTATTTCCCCTTTTCACTCCACCCAGTCGTTCCCGTTTGGTATGTACAGTAGTGTAGCCTACGTTACTTCTCCAGACTCTCCTGAAGGTCTGTTCTTCTTAGTAAGTAATTAGTAGTTTAAGTTGTCTAATCGTTTTTAGCCAATTGACCTATCTCAAACCCTGCCCTCTTTCCTTGATTCTCGAATCACAACTGTTGCTTCCCGGAGGGAATTAGGTATTCTTTGTTGTATTTAAACTGATGCAGTCCATTCCCATTGGTATGTACAGTATATCACCGTAGGGAGGGCTGTGACGAAGACAGAGGAGGGTTCTGGTGGGATCTGATCCCAGGCCCAGCAGGGGGACATGTGGGTCTTTCACAAAAGATGAAGGTTCCGGTTCCATGACTATCAATCGATCCGAGGATATCCCGTTGTTATGTTGCAGTAACAACTCCAATGCCCATAGCTTGCATACATGCGTGTGTTCAGCAATAAACCACTTATATATATATAAACTTTGAGAAAGGGTGGGTAAGGAGGAGGAGGATGTAACGCAGTGGAAGTGGTTACTGTGGAGAGAGGACAAGAAGTCAATTCAAGGTCTCTCCCCGTACTGTATGCAGGGCTTTCTGTGAGTGGTGCGTGTGAGATGAGAACAAGTGAGTGAGTGAGTGAGTGAGTGAGTGAGTGGAGGTGTGTGTGTGAGAGAGGGGAGGGGTGTGTATGGGCACCTATAAAATGGTAAACGGTGTATTTAGATAGCACTTTTATCCAAAGCGCTTTACAATTTGTTCCTCACATTTGACCCATTCACTCACACATTCACACACAGACGGCGGAGGCAACCATGAGAGGTTCCAACCTGCTCATCGGGAGCAGTTAGGGGTTAAGTGTCTCGCTCAAGGACATATCGACACGCTGCCCGGGAGGAGCGGGAATCGAACCGGCAACCTCCAGATTACCAGGCGACTGCTCTACCTACCGAGCCACTGTGGGATGAATGATGTGTGTGAATACATATGTGTGTGTGTGTGTGTGTGTGTGTGTGTGTGTGTGTGTGTGTGTGTGTGTGTGTGTGTGTGTGTGTGTGTGTGTGTGTGTGTGTGTGTGTGTGTGTGTGTGTGTGTGTGTGTGTGTGTGTGTGTGTGTGTGTGTGTGTGTGTGTGTGTGTGTGTGTGTGTGTGTGTGTGTGTGTGTGTGTGTGTGTGTGTGTATCCTCAAATTACTTCTAGACATTCTTCTGCTGGCAGAGCATAAGTAAAGGGAGTGCACAGGGACGAATGCTTGGTATTACTCATCACACTGAAGCGACATCCGGCGTTTAATTGCAGTGCAACACATTTAGACCAGAAACCCCCTATTCTAGCGACTGCACAGTGGGAGCAGCTTATGTAAACATGTCGCGCTACTCTAATAATACTTGTCTCTGTCTCATGGTCCAGTCTGACATAACGCAAAGAGTTATCATCTTGCTTTGCTCGCGCCAGTTTGACCCTGTTGGAAAACAAGCGAAAACCAGCACGAAGAAACGCTTTAGCGCATTAGGACTTGAGGGTGCAGGCATTGTCGATGCTGCCCAAAAAAAATTCTAAATGTAGTTAGTGACAAAAAATGTAACCTATTTAAGGCTACAGAGCGCTCACATCCGTCGCGAAGATGCTGTTATCCCTGTATCGTCTCCGTCACGCCGAAGCGAATTTCCCGATTGAGTCGAAAACATTTCCGTTGACTCTGTATGCAATCCGTGCCGCCTCTAGTGAACTAATCCAGAGATGAAAGCAATAGAGGGAGGAGAGAGAGGAGGGAGTGGGTAGAGAGATGCAAATGGCAGGTGATGGAGGTGGATAGAGGCCATGGGACGAGTGCCAAACACGGAAGGAACGATTATGAAATGATTTGGAACGAGAGAATGATAGTGTGTGTGTGTATGTGTTTATGTGTGTGTGTGTGTGTGTGGGGGGGGGGGGGGGGGGGGGGTATACAATAGAAGGGCAAGTGGACAAAGAGCTGGAGTTAGAGGGTCATTGAGAGGAAGAAGACTGTAGTGAGAAGTGAGACTGAGGGAGAGAGAGAGATAGAGAGAGAGGGAGAAGAGTGAGACTTCAAGAGAGGACAATGAGCGTGAACAGGATTAAAGAAAGAGAGAAAGAAGGAAAGAAGGAAAGAAGGAAAGGGGAAAGGCTTACGAAGGAACACGTCGGTCGGGGCTCTTGGTGCAATGCAGACGGCATTGCCATGGAAACGGATGGAGGGAAAGCACAGACGAGGAGGAGGGGATTAAATAGGAAGGAAGAAAATCACTGCTGGGCACCATGGGGGGCAGGGGGGGGGGTTGATGAGAGGGGAGGGGCTCGCCGCCTGACAAGTGATATGAAGTTGACTCAACTGTTGTTTGGTTACTTCTAAGTGTGTTGTTATGTACATGTTCTCAATGCATAATATACTTAACCATTAATGGACTCTCAGTTCTGCCTTATGCTCCTATAGACCTTTTCAAACATGACAACATGAACTTAATCATTGCGTAATCAAGTGTATGTCATTGCGATCTGCAGGAGGTAGAGACTGGAGGCACATTTCCTGCTATATCCTGTCCAAAATATCACACAATTAGAACAGAATTTTTGCCCAAATGTATTGGAATAATCCCAAATTGTTTCTTTATCCCTCAAGAACAAAAGCTATCTTTTGTTCTTGGAGAGCATGAACAATCCTTTATTTTTAACCTTCTCTTTCTCCTATTTTTCTCTGATTTTCTCCCCGTCCCAATTTAGTCGTTGTGCCAATTCCCCCCTCCCCTACCTGGTTGTTGTACGCATGTTCTCCCACAAGTCGGTACAAGGGTGTCCTGATGTCGAACGCACGCTTCCTCCGAGACGTGCGCAGTCAAGCCAGTGACGCTCTTTTCACTTGGCAGCGAGGACTCTCATTGGTGAAGTGTAACGCGTGGGAGGGCACGCTATCTCCACCAAGTCCTACCCTCGCTGAGCAAGCGCCGAGACCTGACCTGTAGGCGTCGCTGTCCACAACGCCAGATTCCCACCCGCCAGCTTTCCCACCCCCTAATACTGCCAATTGTATTAGTATGAACGGCCAGCCAAGCTGGTAGCAACGCCGAGAGCTGGGCTCGAACCCAGCGTCTCCTGCATTGGTGACGAGCGCAATCTCCGCTACGCCACCTGACCGCCTCTAGCATGAACAATCCTTACCTCTAGTGGCAACGTTTGTGTTAGAATGCCACAATCTCAGAGAGAAGAACCAGCAATGCATTCCTATTTCTGCCTTAATTATATTCTATGGAGGGCGCTCCAGTAGCACACCACATAGCGCGCTGAGTCGCGAAGCGGTCGTCCCGGGTTCGTTTCCCAGTCCCGGCGACCATTTGCCGCATGTCTTCCTTACCTCTCCTCCCGTTCTCCCTCTCTCCCTCTATCGGTCCTGCGTGGCCAGAAAAAGCTGAGAATGCTATAAATAAAAGTAAAAAATAAAATAAAATTATATTCTATGGATTAATGCATTTTGAAAGGGTTAACCTTCCTTAGTGTGGTAGTGAAAGGGTTAACTTAACCCTTTGTCGCGTGGCAGTGGAAGGGTTAACCTCCTGTGTTGTCGCAGTGAAAGGGTTAACCCTTTGGGTAGTGTGGTAGTGAAAGGGTTAACAACGAATCTCTTCTTAAAAGGTATACACCTTCAACCCATACCCCCCAAAAAACCGCTGTGTGCACACTGTGTAACATATCCTGATAGTAATAATAACCTTAACCACTGACATCCAGGGCCACAGAGGGCCCCACCAGGGAGCCTGCAGCACTCAGTACCAAGTGCAGTATTTATAGTCGGGATCGCCTTGATAAATTAATATCAAGCGATAGGGATGAGCTGTCGCCATGGCGCCCAGTTGTCTCAGGTGGCATCGTCTGGGTCCGTAACCGAGGGCGGGGGTTGTCATGGCAGCAGGCGAAGTGCAAGTTTGTCTTGAGTGTGAGGCTAGACACACACGCACGCACGTGTGCACACACACACACACACACACACACACACACACACACACACACACACACACACACACACTCATGCATGTATGCACACACACACACACACACACACACACACACACACACACACACACACACACACACACACACACACACACACACACACACACACACACACACACACACACACACACACACACACACACACACACACATACATACACTGGGATATATATTCTTGACTGCAGGAGTATAAATAGACAGAAGCATCTACCAAGCCCATGGGACACCAGCATCTTCCTCTCTCCTCACCATCTCACACTTCATAAATTATGTCCACCATCCTTTCTCTTATCATCTCTCTCCTCTCTTTCTTCTTGTTCTCTCTCTCTTCCTCTCTCTTTATCCCTTCATCACTCTTTCTTTTTATCTCCCCCTCTCTCTCTCTTCCTCTCTCCTCTCTTTATCTGTTTATCTCCTCTCTCTCTCCCTCTCTCGTTATCCCTCTATTACTCTCTCTCTCTCCCTCTCTCTTTATCCATTTATTGTTCTCTCTCTCTCTATCTCTCTCTCTCCCCCTCTCTCTCTCCCTGTCTTTCTCCATCTCTCTCCCTGTCTTTCTCTCTATCTCCCTCTATCTCTCTCCCTCACTCGTTATCCCTTTATTGATCTCTTTCTGTCTTTCTTTCTCTCTCTCCCTCCCCCTCTCTCTCACTTCTTCTTTCCAACTTGTTCTCTATCCTCCTCTGAAAGCACTAGTTTTCTTCTTTCCAACTTGTTCTCTCTCCTCCTCTGAAAGCACTACTTCCATTCTCTTCACTCACACTCTCGAGATCTCGCCGGGTCTCTTTGTTCTGTTGATCACCGTAGTGATGCTGGTGATGATGCAAGGAGTTTCTGTGGTTGTCATGGCGATGAGATGGGCAGGGTGGAACATGCTTAATGAGCTTGGAGTTGCTGGGGCTAATGAGGTGGGATGGCTGGGGTGGAGGCTGCTTCAGCCCGAGGCGTGACCCTAGATAGTGACCCTATCAACCCCGTTCAAGTCCGTCTGAAAATGATTCATTCCAAAATCATTATTCAGCGCTATTCACGATGTCTAGATCCCATAGCCCGGAGAGACATTTGTTTTACATTTGTAGGTAGTGGGAGTGGTTAGGGTTATAGGGTTATGGTAAGGGTATCTGTTCAAAATGTACAGGGATATTTTTCAAATGTATATTTATTAAATACGATAAATAACCAAGATGACAAATATTGTCCAGAAAAACAAAGGTACTGCATTTAACGTAAAATAAATATGCTGCAAATAATCATAACATGGCAAATCCCAATAGGCAACAACAGATGGCCATATTGATCTGCTGAATGTAACATTACTCAGTAATATGAGTACTCATACAATGTAGTGTCCAACTTTACTCCTATAAAGGTTCACTAAAACATCCCCTGTTTTTTAAGTATTAAAACCAAATTATGGACCTTAATGCATCGCAACAACAGACAAATTGTACAGGTTCATTGGTAAGCTAAATGTCCCATTACTCAAAGATAATTCCCTGGATCCCTCACACTTCTCAAGCAAATCACATAATGTAATTGTGTCCTCACATGGGAAAACTAAAGGGTGACAAAAACACCCCTTTCTACTATGTGGAATCAAAAGGTGGAAGGTCTCTCTCCCCCTCTCACACAGTACCATGTGAAGTTATCTCTCTCCCCCTCTCACACAGTACCATGTGAAGTTATCTCTCTCTCTCACACACAGTACCATGTGAAGTTATCTCTCTCTCTCACACACAGTACCATGTGAAGTTATCTCTCTCCCCCTCTCACACAGTACCATGTGAAGTTATCTCTCTCTCTCACACACAGTACCATGTGAGAGGATATTTTCATTGTCTGGGCATATTGGGGGACAGACACATACTACGTACAAGAAATGCATGTCAGTAATTAGAATTTACTCAGAAATGTTTGTCTAAAACATCTGTCACCAAAATAACAAAAGAAAATTGTTGATACATGAACTGGTATGACTGAATTTGATTTATTTATTAATGTGCTAACATTGACAGCCCTAGTTTAAACAACGTTTTAGGTGAAAATTATGATGAGGTAAAAAAGCGACGATTCCCTTGGAAACAACCTTCTGGACAATGGGACCTTGACACTTCCATTCACAATCCCAATCATATTGAGCGTCACCAGAATCAGGGGAATTGACGACCGGTTTCAGTTGACTGTTTGCAAGAATTTTATTTTATTTTATTTCAAACCTTTATTTAAACTCGAAAGGCAACTGAGGTTTCCCTCATTTACAGTCACGTCGAGTGTACATACAGAAATAAGCAAAAAAGGCATATAAAATCATAACAATAAGACAACAAGGTGAGACAAAAGTAAGGATAACAAATCAATTAAAACACATACAACTTGATTGACAAAGGTTGGAAATCAATGTTTTAAACTCTGCAACAGAGGGGAGAATCTCAGGCTCTAAGGACGGTTGGAGTTCATTCAATGAGCTAGGGGCGTCATAGCAACATGCATATTTACCCTGTTCTGAGCAAACTAGAGGGACCTTAAGGACCAGCCAGTCACTAGAATGGGTTCCATAGGTTCCAAAATTACATTCCAATAATAATGTAGTATAAGGAGGTAGCTTACCAATAAGGGCCTTGAACAAATGCCAGTGTTTCTTGTGCCTCTCCATCAGAGAGGGCCAACCAACCTTCTCATAAAAGACACAGTGATGAGTGTTGTATCTATCATTAGTGATGAGGATTTAAAGGTTGAGGCCACAGCATGCCTATAGATTACATCACCATAGTCCAAAACTGAAAACTGATACGATAATGATAATGATTGACACAGAGATCCACAAATCAAACTGTCTTAGTTTCTCTGTCTCTCCTTCCTTACATCAGTGCTCAGATACCACACTGATCAACAAAGAAGGAATAGAAAGCAGCATTTGATGAAAGCAGTACTTGAAGAAGAAGTACATTTAGGGGAAAGAAATGTAAAATATGTTGTCTTGTCGGAGAACTTGTGTTATTGACACATGCTATTCCAAGCTGGAGGACAGTGGTTGTGTTTTTAAATGCACCTCTATGACTGGCATTGTCAGTAACTAGCTCACTCACTCATTCACTAGTGGCGGCTCACAAGCATGGCGTTTTGCGTAAAACCAGTTAAATCTATGTGAGAATACTTTGCATCTATGACACTATGTGTCCTTGTTTAATTTATTTGCAGTCATTTATGGAGGCAGACATCTTGTTTGGAAAAGCCTAAAAGTACAGTATTTGTAGATTTAGATGTGTAACTTATTTTCAGACTGCTCTCAAATCTGATTTCTTGTGACTCAGATCAGTTTTGTCATGGCAGTGTGAACAGCACAACTCACATGGAATCTGATCATTTAAATTCTGATTTCGGCCACTTTCATATGTGGTCCTAAATCAGATACATAGGCTACAGGTCTGATACAGATCTTTTGCAATGCAATCTCAGTCTGAACAGTCAGCTGCAAGACAGCTGTGACAGTTGGTCAGTGGAGGGACAGTGAGGTGTTTACCTTATTGGTATTCGGGGTGATACCTCTGTACAAGCAAAACGTGTTTGAAAGCATAATGAAAGAAGAAATGTCTCTCTTTCACCTCCTCCTCGCGCCCATTATCATCTGCTCATGCATTAGCTGCCTCCACTGCACAGATAACTATATAACATATAAATGACACCACATAAACTGTGACTTCAGTGGCCTCCATGTTTATGTCCATCTTCATTATTGTTCATTTGCGCATGCAGCTCAGTTCATGAGCGTGACCAGTTCACAGTGGAATCTGATATTGACCAAATAAAAAAAGTTAAGTGAACGGCCAAACAAAAAAAATTGTCCAATAAATCAGAATTGAGCACTTAGGCTTGCAGTCTGAACGTAGCCTAAGAGAATCATTTTCAGAGACAGATTAAAAGCCTCCTGTAACGTTTGGGGTTTTGCTCTCCTCAGGGAGCAAACCCATAGTGTTACCTGATGGTAATTAACCTGTCTATCTGCCCTGATTGCATTCATTGGTACCTGGTGTGTCTAGTTAGGTTGGCTTTATATGCTCTTCCTGGTTACTGTTTAGATTGTCAGCCGATCACTGAACCTACCCGTGAGTACACGTTGTGAGTAAGCGCTTATCGCTCCTGCCATGGAGGATAAGTCAGTTCGTCGTTAATAGTATTTACCATGCCTTGCATTATCGTTTGTATACCTTTGCATGTGCTTATGTAGCACCGTCGCCCGACGTGTTTTGTTTTTGTGCTATGTTTTGGAGACAGTGTTTTCTCCCCTTTACTTTCCCTGTTTTGGAGACGAGTATTCTCCCATTTTGTTTGTGCGTCGTTGTCGGCGTGTATGCATTTTGATATTTCATACAATAAATAAGTAACCTTTTGTTTGAGAATCAACATCTGCCTCTCGTCTATCCATTCTGCACTGCACCTGGGTCCGACACACCTACCCAACTGTAACACCTCCAGCAGGATCAGAACATCCCACCACTGCTGACATGAATGAAATGTGAGTCACAGACTAGGTTTAGGCTAAAACGTTTGCCTGGATGAAAGAAGGCCTTTATGTCATAAATTCTACGACTTGTTCTGCTGAAACCAACAGGACCATCAGCCTCTGGCTCAGACCTCTCACATTACATTTTTTTTTTAATTTCAAACCTTTATTTATTCTTGAATGCATCATTCATGAATCATGATGTCGATTACAGGCAAGTTACAAAACGGGTCAAAACACAAATAAAAATAAAGGAGGAAAATAAAACAGTTTCAACAGACAAAACACAGACCAAAGAAAATTCTGATGAATCTTTTTTACATACTGAAGCAGGGAGGTTTGTGATCAACGTTTTAAATTGTCCATATGCTAGTGGAGTATTTTAGTATGTGTTGAAGATCAATCCAGGAGACTGGAGCATTAAAACCAAAGGCTGACTTTCCAAGTTCAGACCGTAATAGGGCCCCATTATTCCAATCTAGAAATCATTGTGATTTAAGTTGGTAATCTTCCAGCAATGGCATTAATAAACAGATACCAATGTTTATTTACTTGTTGACGGCCTATGCCCCAGAAGGGGTAGCAGGCGTAAATGAAATGAAAAATGTTTATTTCACCTGCCAGAGAAGACCAACCCACTTTACCACACAGGATGCAGTGGTGCATATCCTATCTATCAGATTGTCATATAGAGATTGTTATGGTATTTACATTGAAATCAATCATCAAGCCAGATGCCAAGATATTTATATTCAGTGACTCTCTCAATGCTAGATCCACAGTGAATTATACTGTATGTAAACCATTATAATCAATGTCTGGTTCTGGAAAACAGCATGCATTTTGTTTAATTTGCATTAAGTACTAGTTTAAGATTAATAAGAACTACCTGAAGAGTATTAAAGGAAGGTTGGAGGTTCTCTTAATAGCCAGTTGTACAGAATCAGTAATACAGTACACAACAGTGTCGTCCGCATAAAGATGGGCTTGACAACCATTCAAAGACGAGACAATATCATTAGTATTGTTAGAGGACGGGATACAAAATTGAGCAGAGGATGATCAACGGTATCAAATCCTTTTGACAGATCCACAAAAATGGCAACAGTGTTTATTTTTATCTAATGTAGATACTATATTATTTGTAACTAATGTTACAGCTGAAATAGTGCTGTGATTAGCTCTAAAACCAGATTGATGTGGACTTAATACTGAGTGACTCAGTATTAAAGACTTGAGTTGGTTGTTTACCAAAGATTCCAGGGTTTTTGCTAAGCAGGGTATTTTGGAGATTGGGTGGTAATTATTTAAATAATCGGACTCACATGGCCCGATTTCCAAACACTAGGAAATCTGCCTGTTGAGATATAAATATTAAATATATGTGTATACTGTAATTGCTCTGTGATTTTTGGAGCGGACAGTTTTAGAAAGAAGGGATGAAAGGTGAACTGAGAAACATGGTCCATGGTGCAACACAATCATCATCAATAAGAAGGGACTCTGTGTATTCAAATAGATGCCCAGCATCAGCAACGTGTTTATTGAGATTCAGAAATAAAATAAAAAAGTTGTGGTGTTTTGGTTTTTCTTTGAGTTCACTGCTCTCAAAGATGTTGCCGGGTTTGAGTAGGAGCTAGTAATTAATTGGGTCTAAATAACTATTTGATTTGGGTTTTCTCACAGCTGAAGTACATTTATTTCTAAGTTGTCTAAATAGTAGCCAGACGTTATTTTAATGGTGCATGTTTATCAATGACTGAAATAAAGGTTTTTCAGTCCAGTGCTATTTGAACATCTGGGATCTCAGTTGTATGTATGTAGTAGCCTATACATGCCACTATGGAAAATGTCAGTTAAAAAAGCTGAGATTTTCCTTTGTAACCATGTGAGATTTTGTCTTCTTTACTTGTGTATTTCTGACACATGGACAGTGATCACTAATTCCTAGCTCACAGGCAATCATTGTCAATTAGAGTAAACCTAGAACAATCTTTATTAGGTCCAGCGAGTTTCTGTTATAAGCTGAGATAAATTGAGGCTACCACTAGATAACCAGATGTACAGTATCATTCAGCCATTCAGATGGGGGTCTGTAGGCCACAACCACTGAGGTAGACCCCTATCACAACCACTGAGGTAGACCCCTATCACAACCACTGAGGTAGACCCCTATCACAACCACTGAGGTAGACCCCTATCACAACCACTGAGGTAGACCCCTACCACAACCACTGAGGTAGACCCTTACCATAACCACTGAGGTAGACCCCTATCACAACCACTGATTGATTGATTGATTGATTGATTGATTGATTGAATAGTTTATTGGTTTAGAATGGAAAATCACACATATACATTTGATCACAATATGAAAACAGGTATACATTTTCTCCATTTACCAATAGGATTTCATAAAACACAATAAAGCCATAGGCTTGTTTCCATTGTGGTCCTTCATCATTGGTGTCAGTGGATTTATGTACTGGTGTGTGGACGTGGGTGTTTGTAGTGTCTGTATATAAGGATGTGTGGTATAAAAACAAAAAAATACATACAATAATATTCCATTTTATAGACAATAAAAGAATAAAAAAGGAACAACACAGAGGTAGACCCCTATCACAACCACTGAGGTAGACCCCTATCACAACCACTGAGGTAGACCCCTATCACAACCACTGAGGTAGACCCCTACCACAACCACTGAGGTAGACCCCTACCACAACCACTGAGGTAGACCCCTATCACAACCACCGAGGTAGACCCCTACCACAACCACTGAGGTAGACCCCTACCACAACCACTGAGGTAGACTCCTACCACAACCACTGAGGTAGACCCCTACCACAACCACTGAGGTAGACCCCTACCACAACCACTGAGGTAGACCCCTACCACAACCACTGAGGTAGACCCCTACCACAACCACTGAGGTAGACCCCTACCACAACCACTGAGGTAGACCCCTATCACAACCACTGAGGTAGACCCCTATCACAACCACTGAGGTCTGGTGACAGCATCCAGAACTGTCGCAGAGAAACATGTCCTCCCCTCCCAACTCTGTCCACTCTATATAAGTTGTAGTCCATTAAAGCTGTGTCCGAGTTATTGACTTTCACTCAAGACCAGGACATCAGGATCAGTCTGTAGAACTAAAACATTAATATGATCTAGTTTGAATAAGCTGCTAATATTCAAGTAAATTATGCCTAGACCATTCTCTAATTATCCCCATCGATTGATGGATGTCCATGTGCACGCAGATCCATGCATGTACTGGATGTGTGTATGTGTCTGTGTGTGTGTTTTAAAAATGTTATGGGAATAGATTTTTTGTTGTCTCAGGGTTGCTGCAGACACGTGTGTGTGTGTGTGTGTGTGTGTGTGTGTGTGTGTGTGTGTGTGTGTGTGTGTGTGTGTGTGTGTGTGTGTGTGTGTGTGTGTGTGTGTGTGTGTGTGTGTGTGTGTGTGTGTGTGTGTGTGTGTGTGTGTGTGTGTGTGTGTGTGTGTGTGTGTGTGTGTGTGTGTGTGTGTGTGTGTGCAGGTTTTCGATAATAACAAATGACATGTGAATTAGGATTACATGTAAATCTGTAATCTGTTTAAATTATTGATTAAATTATTGATAAAATACTGTAATCAGATTACAGATTAAATTATTATTATTAATACGCATGGATAGTATAGTTTGAACATGTATACAGATAGGCGCATCCATGTCACTTCATAGTATAGATTTCGAAGACAAAGTAATCCAAAATCAGATTATATTACTGTCAAAGTAATCCAAAAATTACTGAAAGTGATCAGATTATATTACTGTCAAAGTAATCCAATGCCTTATTTTACTCATCACAATTCTGAGCAGGTATTCAGGAATCAGAACTAATTATTTGGAATGTAACAACCATTAGCTTTGGGAATCGGGATGAGTGAAGAAGAGAAAGAAGGGTGGGTTTAATATAGTAAGTATGTTTTTATTTATTTATTTTTAGATCACATTTAAACACATCTTAAAGGAACATGCCAACATTATGGGAAATGCACTTATGGACCAGCTAACCTAGCTGTTGGCTAAAAACATCTCTACCGGAGTTTTAAGATAGGCTAGTGGTCCATATCCACTTCCATTAATTTGGGCAAAGATAGGCTAGCTCGACAGCTTTCTACTGGATACACAGAGAGGACATTTGTATCTCCCTATCTGACGCTAGATAATTCCCATAATGTTGGCATGTTCCTTTAAGCTGTGTACAAAGACATTCAATAAAAAAAAAAAAAAAAAAAAAACACAAAGAGAAACATACCAACAACAACAGTAAACAGCAAGGTACAAATACAGTATTATAGACAAGACAACAGATCTTCTACAAGTTACCAAAGACGTTTGAAAATAACTGGTGAAACGCGCCCTCCTCCCTCTCAAGACGAGCGGAAACTACTGTGCTATTGGGCTTGGAGGGAGGGGCAGAGCGCATCGCTGTGAAGGAAGGGTGCGCTGCATTTACAACACAAGACAAAATGAGAGCAACACGGCATGTGGCACAATAATAGTTTTATCTCGATGATCTTGTTTTCATGATTGTAGGAAGACAAAATCGTAATTGAAATTGAAACTCGATTAATTGCCCAGCCCTATAGATTGAAAAACAGAGATGGAGGAAGCACATCTAATATCTAATATCTAATGGCAAGCTGTTCCACAATTGCGGAGCAGCAACTGCGAAGGTCCTGTGCGGCGAGTGCTGAGTGCCGGTAAATAAGGCCTGTGATATAAGACAAGGCCATTAAGAGCCTTGGAAACAATCAGCAAGGTCTTAAATTGAATTCTAAAATGAACTGGGAGCCAATGAAGAGAGGCTAGGGACCGGGGCTGATCACGCCTTGCAGTCTGCATTTTGGACCATCTCTGTAGGCAATAGTTGATGAAGACTAGGGAGACTAAATATGAGGAATTGCAACAGTCCAGTTGTGATGTGACGATGATCTGTTTCAATATCATGGAAAGACAGGATTGGCTTGGGTTTGGAAATTATTCTTAACTGATAGTAACAATTTTGTTTAACAACAAGACAAAGCTCAGTCAAGGGCCCAATCCAAATTCTCTTCTCTTGAAATCGTTGAAATCTCTACTTAGGAAATGGGACACGCCTCGTTTTGTCATCAGTAGTATGTGTCTGTAGTAGGGCTGTCCCCGACTAAGGATTTGGATAGTCGACTATGATTGGCCGAAATTTGCCGATAGTCGACTATTAGTCGACTATGAAAAAAATACTTAAAAAAAAAAAAGTATACTTTTAAAAAAAAATTTATTATCATTTCATTTGTGCTTAATGTCTGAAGGAGTCGACGGAAGACTCCTTGTCCTCTGCAAAAGCATGCAATTGGTCCACTGACGGATACATCTTGATTGTTGTAGTCAATTTGATGATTTTACTGTGGTCACTTTATTGTATGAAGGTGCTGTGTTATTGTGAAGGTGTCTTGAGATTATTGACTAATTAGCTGGCAGTGGGCATAGGAGGCGGGGCTCAGATGATCTCGGGCACAGCCTATTTGTATGTGTGTCACAGGTGCGCAGCGGGAGGGAATTGGGGAAAGTCACAGGGAAGCCACACAGTTTTTCAACCGTGCATGTTTTGTTTGTTCTCAGTTGTGTTGAGTTATTTTTCAGGTTTATTTTGCAGCACTAGTTATTTGTTTAGGTTACAGTTAAAGACCGAGTTTATGTTATGCTTTGCTTTTCCACCTTGCAAGAGAAAATAAAACTTGTTAAATGCACTCAACGAGAGGACCTGGTTTACAATCAACAAGCACCACGCGTTGGAAAGAGCTTCTTACCTATTCCCTCACTGGCATCTTTTTGTTGTTCGGTTGCCCTTACATTGATATTTGTCTAGTCTAGTGTGTTCATTAGATGGGTGAAATCCTCTTTCAGTGCCTCTGTGCCTGTTTTCTTAGGCAGTTAGCCTCTGGTATGTGTGCCATTAGCGTTAGCCACGCTTCTAGGCCTCTTTTCTTTTGGAAAGAATGATAAAAACATTTTTTTTTATTAAAAAAGAAAAAAGAAAAATTTCGACTAAGAGGTTGGCAGTCGACTACGGCTCCTTTCGATCGATTAGTCGACTATTCGACTAATAGGGGTCAGCCCTAGTCTAGTGAATGATGTGAGTGAGTTGCAAGGTCTAGAAACGTAACCTACAGTGGAGTTACATATAATAACAGTAGGCCTACGTATTTATTGTATACCAAATGTATTGTCTGCTGTCAAGAGATAATCAAGACCATTCATTCTTTCTTGATTCGGAGCAGTGGAAATAGTTGTAATTATCTTTGGAATGGTGTGATATATAAAGTAGTCCTTTTTTTTGCATGTGGCCTAGCTTACTGGCAAGATGGCTATTAGCCATATGGAGATATCAGCATGATAGAGATATCAGTATGTTGTTTTCAGTGGTTCCCATTGGAGAGGTAAAATTCGAGGAACATCCATCTCTCTCTCTCTCTCTCTCTCTCTCTCTCTCTCTCTCTCTCTCTCTCTCTCTCTCTCTCTCTCTCTCTCTCTCTCTCTCTCTCTTCCTGTTCCCTCTTGTCTTTCTCCTCTACCTGCCTCCATCCCTGAATATTTCATATAATAGAGTCCCAGTGGACAGTCAGACGGACACACAGCAGCTGTTCTGGCATTTGTAACAAATTCACCAACTCTTTTCACCTTATTGCTGACAGTAGTGCGTGTGTGTGTGTGCATGTGCGTGTGCGTTATGTGGGTTCCTGCCTTCCCGGGGAGATGTTAAGCTGCATGGCTTTAATGCTCCCTTGAGCCTCACCATCCTCCATTAAGTGATCGAGATGAAGAGAGAGAGAGAGAGAGAGAGAGAGAGAGAGAGAGAGAGAGAGAGAGAATAGAGACAGAGAGATAAAGAGAGAGTAGAGAGATAAAGAGAGAGTAGAGAGACAGAGAGAGAGTAGATAGTAGAGAGACAGAGAGATAAAGAGAGAGTAGAGAGACAGAGAGACAGAGAGATAAAGAGAGAGTAGAGAGACAGAGAGATACAGTAAAGAGAGAGTAGAGAGACAGCAAGGGTGAGAGAAGAGGTGGTAGAGACTAAGAGTAGGAACTGATGGGGGGCTCAGAGCGCTACATGTCCTGTCATGACCCAGATCACTATAGTACCCTTCTGCCGTATATTACACACGCGCGCGCACACACACACACACACACACACACACACACACACACACACACACACACACACACACACACACACACACACACACACACACACACACACACACACACACACACACACACACACACACACACACACACACACACACACACACACACACACACACACACACACACACACACACACACACACACACACACGTGCACACACACATTGTCATTACAGTAAATGGTGTCCTGGAAGCTCCTTCAGGGGATAGCGGGCTGCTCTCTCCTCTTCTCCTAGCGTCAGCAGAGCTGTGACATCTAAACACTCCTCTCTCATCTCCTCCTCCATCCTCTTTTCTTCTCTCCTCCGTCCCTCCGCCCACAGCGCTTCCTGCCTCGCAGTATATCTGAACACGTACGCAGGGGTGTAGGTTTGACTTGAGCCTCGGTAGGGACACTTGAAGTGCGTGAGCAGTTGTTTCTTTTAGCACTAATTTGAGCGTAGATACTGTTTTTTGAGCTACGAAGAGCATCAGACTCTAAATGATCACACACACTAATACACAGACGCACACTTACTACAATACTACATGCACACACTGCTGCTAACATATACCTTGTATTGTATAGTTTGTATAGATATACGTTGTGTATTATGTTTAGTCTAGTTTAGTCTATAGTTTAGTTTATAGTTTTAGTTTATAGTTATAGCTTACAGTTTATTTATACAGTTAGTATAGTATAGTTTGTATAGATGAGAACATGAGGTGAGGAGGACCTTTAAGAAAGTGAATATCAGGAAGGCAGCAGGACCGGACGGTATCCCCGGCCGCGTCCTAAAAGTCTGTACCGACCAACTGGCCCCGGTATTCACTGACATATTTAACCTGTCCTTGGAACAGGCTGTCATCCCCACCTGTCTGAAGAAGTCCACTATCATCCCTGTACCCAAAAAATCTGCCTGCTTGCCTCAACGACTACCGCCCTATAGCTCTCACCTCTATAGCCATGAAGTGCTTTGAGAAGCTAGTGAAGGGCTACATCTGCTCCTCCCTCCCCATCAACCTGGACCCCCTGCAATTTGCATACCGCCCCAACAGGTCCACGGAGGACGCCATAGCCCATGTGCTGCACACAGCAGCATCACACCTGGACAAGAGGCAGGGGAACTATGTGAGAATGCTATTCATCGACTACAGCTCAGCATTCAATACCATAGTCCCCTCCAAACTCATAGCCAAGCTCAGGGACCTGGGCTTGAACTATGACCTCTGCCAGTGGGTCTTGGACTTCCTGACGGGTAGACCCCAGGTGGTCAGAGCAGGCAACTGCACCTCCTCATCCATCACCCTCAACATAGGGCCCCAGGGCTGTGTTCTGAGTCCCCTCCTCTACTCCCTGTACACACATGACTGTGTGGCTCAGCGGAACAACAACACAATCATCAAATTTGCTGACGACACAGTAGTGGTGGGCCTGATCTCTGCAAACAACGAGAGGGCCTACCTGGAAGAGGTCAAGGTCCTGGCGGGATGGTGCCAAGAGAACAGCCTCTCCCTGAACGTCAGCTAAACAAAGGAGATGATTGTGGACTTTAGGAGGTCGGGGGTCAGGGACTACAGCCCCCTCAGCATCGACGGGGCACCGGTTGAGAGAGTGAACAGTTTCAAGTACCTCGGAGCCCACATATCCGAGGACTTGACATGGACCACACACATTGACAGTGTTGTGAAGAAGGCACGGCAACGCCTCTACTTCCTCAGGCGCCTAAGGAAGTTCCAAGTCAGTCAGAAGATCCTTAAGAACTTCTACTCATGTACAATAGAGAGCATCCTGACTGGCAATATCACCTCCTGGTTTGGGAATAGCACCGCACAAGACCGTAGCAGACTACAGAGAGTGGCCCGTTCAGCCGAGCGCACAATTGGAGGGGGGCTTCCCACTCTCCAGAACATTTACAACAAGCGGTGCAGGGGTAAGGCTAAGTGTAACTGAGGGGTACAATTCCCTGACTGTATTACTAGATATGATACTTACTACCACTACCTTTGTACTTAATATTCGGCCACCCAGTACTCGGCATAAATATATTATGATAAACACTCTCACGTAGATGAAACGGATCCAACACAAATGTACGAAGTCGAAGTATGCGTTTATTACTACACAGCAATGGTGTGTAGAGCAAGCACTTAATCACTTAATTACATTTATGAATTGAAATAGTATGCACTTTTATGGCAAAGAGTATTCGTCGGTATATCAATAGAGAATGTCCAATCTCTGATGGCGCAGGCGGTAAATATACGACCTGGAATAGTTAAGGAATAACAGCAATGATACTTTAATGATTATAAGACTGGATACACTAAGGGGGGTAATCCGGTCGCTTGTAAGACAACAGGAGTAGGAGGGGGGGGGGGGTAGAGTCTGGCTGCCTCGTCCGGCCAAGGGTATCCTGGGTGAACCCACAGTTGTGCAGCTCGGTGCGCCAGCGATCCTTGGACCACAGATGAAAGCAGGTAGACTCTCTGTGAGCCGGCTCTCTCCGGTCCACGGGGGAGAGACGTGAAGCGACCTCGTCTTGCAGAGCGTCTCCTCACCTTGCGTCCTCTCCAGGGGGGGGGGGGGTTCCAACACACGGCAGTGTCGGGGGTCTTTATCCATGGAATAATCACTGTATACAAAGCATAATCCGTGCCTGGGAAGGCGGGCTGTCGTCGGTAGAATAATCCGGTATACAGGTCCACTCGCTCGTCGGCTCTGGGGCTCCTCGGATGCAGTCTCACATGGGGTCGACCATCCTGGATAAGCAGCCAGTTCTCTGCCCGAAACGATGGGGTACTGACTACGGTAGTATTCTCACCGTACGAAGCACTATATATTAACAGACTATTATTAGCTTAATAGACTACGTCCAACTCGACGATATAGTGCCAAATATGACTATTCAAATATTAATATACACGATGTCTCAATACCGATGGTAGGCCGAACTTGGCCTTACTCCCACACGTGGTGTCGCGGGGAGGCTTTACGTCTGTGACTCTATTGGAGGGTAAGAAACTGGACTGAAAAGGAAGTCCTACTTTAGTAGCGCAGTATATATACGCACTATGAACAAATAGTACCGTTAGTGGTGCGGTAGCCAGATTCCTACGTGGAACTAGGACTTGTTCGTACATGTTGAGCGGTACGT
Source organism: Notolepis coatsorum (assembly GCF_963971535.1). Lineage (NCBI taxonomy): Eukaryota > Metazoa > Chordata > Actinopteri > Aulopiformes > Paralepididae > Notolepis > Notolepis coatsorum. Next base: position 40,051,594 of record NC_140168.1, on the reverse strand, counting down.
TTGAACTGGGTCTGGGGGGTATGGCAGCCTGGCACCAAGGTCTCGACCAATAGTAGAATGGAGACCATTATGGGACGTTCAGTAGGCTAGAATGGATATTCAATGCATATTGTACAAGGAATATACAAGGGATATCAGGGAATATTAGAGAATATACAAATACAATTAAATATATATATATAGATAAATATATATATTCGGTTTAATCTGGCCCTTCACAACAGCCACCCCCTGATTGGTCCCAGACCTAATCAGTTAAGCAGAGACAGATTAATCGCGTTGTCTATTTACACATAAGGGTTTGCTGTAGGGGTCAGTCAACTTCACAAAGTCATAGGGTTATAGGGTCATGGTCATCATCGATTGTGTCTGGGAGTCGGGGCAGTTCTATGAGCCTCGCCACGGGACGGGTGTAAGTGCGACCCTGGACAAGCACTTCAGCTGCTCGGACCTTGCCGTCGGCACCGGTGATCACTTTGCTTACGCGGCCGGCCGGCCACATAGCTCTGGGCAGTGATTGATCAATAATCATGACGACTGTTCCTTCTGTCAAATTGTCTCTCTCCTTTACCCACTTCTGGCGGGTCTGTAGAGACGGTAGGTAGTGCAGTAGGAAACTGCTCCAAAACTTGTCGGCTAATACTTGGCTGTACCTCCACATTCGTCGGCCGTTCGCTTCTTCAGGCCGGTACATTGTCTGGGGTAACGCGGGATCTAGCCGCCCCATCAGGAGTGTGTTGGGGGTAACTGGGTCGATATCCGCCACATCGCTGGAGACGTAGCCGAGGGGCTTAGAGTTCAATACTCCCTCAATCTCCGTGAGGACTCTTTCTGCTCCTGCGTGATGTACATCCTCATCGTATTTCTTTATAATCAGCTCTGTGACCTTGTGTCGGCTGTTCAATACGATCGGGTATTTAATGTCATCCGGTAGATTGGGGGCTCTGCGTAGGCGACCACCCACTCTGATGAGGGTATGAGCGTCGCTCTCGGGGGCCAGATGAATTAATCTGCTGTCGGATGGGACGGGCTTTCCTCCCTGTAGACAGGCCAATTCATCGGGGAACGAGTCTCTCTGGGCTCGCTGCAGTAGAAGCAATTCTGCTTCCTCGTAGTTAGCTGCTGACATTTCAGCGGGGGACTTACACTCCGGGTGGTGCCGCAGGAATGTCCTTTGTTGTGCACTCTCTATGGTAGTGCAATCATCTATGTTAGGGTCTGCGGAGATAACAGTGCTCAATCCACAGAACACAGGCTTCTTATTCTCAGCCTCCTCCTGACTGGCTTCCCTCGGGATAGGCGTGGGCCATTCTCCTTCCGGGAGCTTTAGGAATGCTGGGCCGTCACTGTAGACATTGCGACGGGTGAGGTCATCTAGGGGCATTCTCCGGGTGATGACGTCAGCTGGGTTCTGTTTTGTATCAACGTAGCGCCACTCTGTTTCTCCGGTTAACTCTTCGGTTAAGTCTTGAATCTCGGTGACTCTGACTCCCACGAAGACTTTGTACTTGCATGAGTCCGATTTGATCCAGGCGAGTACTGTCGTGGAATCTGACCACAGGATTGTTCTAGACACCGGTATGGTGAGCTCGCGTTGGATGAGCGTGGCTAGGTGCGCTCCGGCTAGGGCTGCGCAGAGCTCTAGGCGTGGGATAGATTGTTGCTTGCGTGGGGCTATTCTCGAGCGGGCGAGGACAAATGCTGTGTAGATCTCTCCCCCCTCTTCTTAGGCCCGCAAGTAGGCTACTGATCCGTATGCGACCTCTGAGGCGTCACTGAAGACGTGTAAGTCCATTTTACATGTCTCTGGCCTCACCGTGGGTGGGAAGTAGCTTCGGCGCATATTAACGCCTGGGAGTGAGTGGAGCTCCATCTCCCACTCTCTCCAGGTGGATGCAAGGTGTGCGGGAATGGGGTCGTCCCAGCCCTGGTCCTTGTCCCACAATGCTCGTACAATCATTTTTGCCCTGGTGGTGTACGGTAGAATACATCCTAGCGGGTCATATTGTCGGGCGAGTGTTGTGTACACACTCCGTCTGGTGGTCGGCGCCGCCGCCGGCCTTCCCTGCTCCGTAGTCAGGGGCTTGTGTCTGTAGTGAAGCGAATCTGTTTTGAATCGCCACACCAATCCCAGGGTCATCTCCTGGGCTTCTCCTGGGATTGTAGCCATCCAGGTCTCGCTGCTGGCTGCCTTGTCCTCGGAGGAGAGGCTGCGCAGTACTTGCGGATCGCTGCTGGCCCACTGCCTGAGATCAAAGCCGCCTTTGATCAATGAGGCGCGGAGTTTAATCAGGAGAGCCTCGGCTTCTTCCTGGGTTGAAAGGCTTTGTAGACAGTTGTCTACGTAGAAGCTGTTCTTTACGCTGTGTCGGACCTCTTCGTCCGCTGCTGGGTCCTCTGCTACATGTTTCTGTAGTGCAAATGTAGCACAGCAGGGGCTGCACGTCGTTCCGAAGGGGAGGACTTCCCATTGGTAGATGGCTGGGTGCTCATCTCCTGGCTTCTCTCTCCATAGGAACCGTAACAGGGGCTTGTCCTCCTCTACTAATCTCACCTGCAGGAACATTCCTTTAATGTCCCCGCTGATGGCCACCTTTTTCTGGCGGAAGCGGAGTAGAACGCCGAGTAGGGAGGGGCCGAGTGTGGGACCGGGCAGTAACTCTTTATTCAGATTTTGGGATCCGATCTGGTAGCTGCAGTTAAATACTATGCAGTCTTTACCGTTGTGATGGACCTTGTGGTGAGGCACGTACCACGATTCAGTGGTCTGGTCAGCCTCTTTAATGTCCATCTTTGTGACGTGTCCCGCTGTGATGAGCTTCTCAATCTCGGCGCGGTATACACTCTCTTGGGCGGGGTTCTTGGCTAAGCGCCGCTCCGTGTTCAGCAGGTACCGTTCTGTGGCGTCTGTCTTGGCGTGGAAAGTAGGCATTCCTTCTCGCCGCAGGAGTGGCGTGGCGTATCTCAACACGCCGTTGACCGGGACTCTCTTGGTCCCTGTCTCGAGGAGGTGAATGGCGTAAATGTCATCTTTAGAGCGAATGTCTTTCTTTCCGTTCTTAAAGGGCATTTGTTCCAAGGTCCATAGCCGCTCTACGTGTTGCAGGAGTGTGGTTTCTCCCTCTGTGACTCGGGAGTGGAGACATCTAGTGGCTGTACTTCGGTTGAGAGATTTGGCGAGCGGGCCTTGGAGAGTCCATCCCAAACGGGTCTCGACTGCTGCAGGACAGCCTCGGGGTCCGGTATGAACCCGGTCTATCGGGACAATGAGGTCTGCATGGTCGGAGCCTATCAACAGGGTCGGCATAGCATTGTCTATGAGCGGGATCGGTAACTTGCGCAGATGTGCATATTTCTCCATCAGCTTGGCGACGGGGTATGTGTACCGCGACAGTCCTATTTCTTGGCTGGTGAAAGCGTCTGTAATCTGGTACCGTCGCTCAGGCTGGCCGCTTGCTGCGATAGAGAATGAGACATTCTCGCCCTTTATCGTCTTCAAATCTCGTCTTATTGTCCGAATTGTCATTTGGGTTTCGCTTCCCCGCAGCCCTAGCTGGGCCGCAGCGGAGGCGAGCAGAAGGGTCTTCTCTGACCCGTCATCGAGGACGGCGTAAGTGTCCAGGACTTTATTCTGGTAGCTTAGTGTCACACGCACTACTTTTAGGAGTACTCGGGCTCCACTGCTGCTGGCGGGATCGATGTACATGACGCTCGCTTTGCTGCTGGATGGTACGGGTGAAGGGCGCCGTCTGTTACTGTCGTGAAGTATGTCCAGATGGGCTCCATCGCACTTGGTGCACCTTTTCTTTAAGCGGCATTCGGCTGCCATGTGTGAGCGCGCACAGCGAAAACAGCGCTTGTTGGACTTTATCCATTGACTTGCTTCCTCCGCGTTCAGCTTGGGGAAGGAGTCACATTGCGCTAGCCAGTGTTCTTTCTCACAGTAGGGGCACACTATCTTCCACTTCTCCGTTCTGGAGGGGGTACTGTGGCTCCTGCTGCTCGGTACTGACTCCGATTGGTGCATCACAGTCACCGATCTTCTTCCATCATTTAGTCGTCTGGTTCCTTCTCTGGAGCCAGGGGTGCTCCGTCCGAATGTATCTAGCCGTAGGCTGCTGACTTCTCTCGCCAGGAAGTCTGCTAGATCGAGGAGGTTCGGTTCGGGGCCATTCGGGTCTCGGTGGTCTCTCTGCCGCCTAAAACGCTCCTGTCGAGCGGGCGGCAGCTTCTCCAAGATCCTTTCCACATTTGAGTTGGCGTAAAGTTCATGCCTCCCCTTCTCTCTCTGCGCTCCCAACATCCCTACCAGGGACTGCACTCTGATGGACAGGTCGTCCAGTGCTCGATTGTCTATTGCTGGGGGTAAGCGGTCGATGTGTCGGATCTCCTGGATCACGTAATCCCATATGCGCCCATACCTCTGGTCCAATGCTACCAGCGCTGCTGTGTATGGGGTGGTGGAAGTCGCGTAGGCGAGCGCTATATTATGTGCGCGGGGTACCTTTAAGTGCTTCAGTAGGATGGCGTATTTATGGCGTTCATCCAATACATCCACCAACATGGTCTCCAGACACATGCGGAGTTCTGTATACTGGGCCCGGTTCTCTTGGGTGAAGTCGGGTACCATAGGCGTGCCAATGTATGACGCTGACTGTGGATACATCGGCGAGCGTTGGGGGAGAGGCCTCCTAGGCGAGTCTCCTCCCGCTCCTTGGTATGGGCTGGTACCGGCAGTGTACCATGGCCCGCTTGTCCAGGTGCTGTTCCTCGGTGCGGGTCGTGCGTCGTGCTCACCCGTGTATAGAGTCGGGGGTCTGTAGCGCAGCTCCGCGGGAGTATAGCCTGGGCTGTACCGGACCTCCTGGTCCGGTAGAGTACTGTGCTGTCGTCGGGCGTGGTTCTCCTCCTCTTCCTCTTCGTCTTCAGTTAGGTCATCCAGTGCTTGTAGTCTCTGGTTTAGCCTCTCCACAGGATATGCTGCTCCTTCCCGGTTGCTAGGTCTCGCTTGGACCGGTGGGGGGAGGTGGTCTGTGGGGGGTATAGACCTCGTCTGTTGGTCAAGTTCAGGGTTGTTTACTCGGCTAGGGGATGCCGCCCTGGAGGTGTGTCTAGACGAGTTCCTGGAGCCTCTGGCGGAGGGAGAGGGTGTTGTCCGTCTGATCAGCTGTTCTATTAGTTGCGCTTGCTGTCTGTCGCGCTCTGCGTCCCGTAGAGCACCAGCAGCTGCTCGCTGGCTGTCTGCTCGGTCTCGGGCCACATTCTCTTCCATCTGAATGCGTCTTATTTCTAGACGTATATGCTCTTCTTCGCTCCGCTGCTGGATCTGCAGTCGGTCGCGTTCAGCAGCGGCGTTCAGGCTGATGAGGAAGGCCTGCTGTAGGGTCCTCTCTGCCTCGCTGGGAGAAGGCGGTTGTATAGGGGAGCCTTCCCTCGGGGTACTCCTTGCGGAGCCTTGGAGCTCTATCTCCACGGTGCTCTCCCCGTCTTCTTCCGTGCCGAGTTCTCTCTCGGTAGCGTTGTATTCCTCCCGGGACTCATCGGGGACTACTTCTTCAGTACTGGCGGGGTGTGAAGTCATGTCTGGTTCCCACTGGTCCCCACCGTGAACTTGGTCAGTTACATTAGAACCCGTAGGGGCCTCTATGGTCGGGGTAGTCTGGGCGTTGGGGTTAGACATACTTTTACTTTCTAGTTTTACCGCGTTTACTGTTAGTAGAAGACTAGGTTGTTGACTGACAGCGTAAGCCTCTAAGTACTGAGGGAGCCGTCGTTCGCGCTGCGGGCGTTGGTTAGGAGGATCGTTTCGTGGAGTGTTCATCATAGGCCATTTCAATATTAATAACACTATATTAATATTACACTAATTACCCTCCGGCTCGAAGGACCAATTGTAACTGAGGGGTACAATTCCCTGACTGTATTACTAGATATGATACTTACTACCACTACCTTTGTACTTAATATTCGGCCACCCAGTACTCGGCATAAATATATTATGATAAACACTCTCACGTAGATGAAACGGATCCAACACAAATGTACGAAGTCGAAGTATGCGTTTATTACTACACAGCAATGGTGTGTAGAGCAAGCACTTAATCACTTAATTACATTTATGAATTGAAATAGTATGCACTTTTATGGCAAAGAGTATTCGTCGGTATATCAATAGAGAATGTCCAATCTCTGATGGCGCAGGCGGTAAATATACGACCTGGAATAGTTAAGGAATAACAGCAATGATACTTTAATGATTATAAGACTGGATACACTAAGGGGGGTAATCCGGTCGCTTGTAAGACAACAGGAGTAGGAGGGGGGGGGGGGGGGGGGGGTAGAGTCTGGCTGCCTCGTCCGGCCAAGGGTATCCTGGGTGAACCCACAGTTGTGCAGCTCGGTGCGCCAGCGATCCTTGGACCACAGATGAAAGCAGGTAGACTCTCTGTGAGCCGGCTCTCTCCGGTCCACGGGGGAGAGACGTGAAGCGACCTCGTCTTGCAGAGCGTCTCCTCACCTTGCGTCCTCTCCAGGGGGGGGGGGGGGGTTCCAACACACGGCAGTGTCGGGGGTCTTTATCCATGGAATAATCACTGTATACAAAGCATAATCCGTGCCTGGGAAGGCGGGCTGTCGTCGGTAGAATAATCCGGTATACAGGTCCACTCGCTCGTCGGCTCTGGGGCTCCTCGGATGCAGTCTCACATGGGGTCGACCATCCTGGATAAGCAGCCAGTTCTCTGCCCGAAACGATGGGGTACTGACTACGGTAGTATTCTCACCGTACGAAGCACTATATATTAACAGACTATTATTAGCTTAATAGACTACGTCCAACTCGACGATATAGTGCCAAATATGACTATTCAAATATTAATATACACGATGTCTCAATACCGATGGTAGGCCGAACTTGGCCTTACTCCCACACGTGGTGTCGCGGGGAGGCTTTACGTCTGTGACTCTATTGGAGGGTAAGAAACTGGACTGAAAAGGAAGTCCTACTTTAGTAGCGCAGTATATATACGCACTATGAACAAATAGTACCGTTAGTGGTGCGGTAGCCAGATTCCTACGCGGAACTAGGACTTGTTCGTACATGTTGAGCGGTACGTTTGAACTGGGTCTGGGGGGTATGGCAGCCTGGCACCAAGGTCTCGACCAATAGTAGAATGGAGACCATTATGGGACGTTCAGTAGGCTAGAATGGATATTCAATGCATATTGTACAAGGAATATACAAGGGATATCAGGGAATATTAGAGAATATACAAATACAATTAAATATATATATATAGATAAATATATATATTCGGTTTAATCTGGCCCTTCACAACACTAAGAGAATTATCAAGGACTCCAGCCACCCAAACAACTGCCTCTTTGAACTGCTGCGGTCAGGCAAGCAATACCGGAGTCTCATGGCAAGCACAGAAAGACTCAGAAGAAGCTTCTATCCCCAGGCCATCAGGTTGCACAACGAACAATAACACTATGCAACAACCATCAAATGCACTCACTTTAAACAATCAACCCACTGCAGCACCTTTATATTTATTGGCAAAGAATTTGCACTACAACCCATACCTCAGGACACCTTACTGTAAATTGTACCTAAATTGTACCTCATCCCATTTCTGCTCTGCACTATATATTGTATACTGTATATTGTATATTAATATATTGCATAGTATATTGTATGGTAACTCAGTTACTGCTATCCTGCATTGAACATTGTACATATGTACATACTGAACACTTGTGTCTACGTACGTGACTTCTATTTTTACTTTTACTTGCTATACTTATTTTATTTCATACTTATCTTTTGTCTAGCACAGTCTCTGGAGCATAACAGAAATAAGTATTTTGTATAAAAGTATTGTGTACTTCTGTATGATAACTATTAAAGAAACTTGAAATATAATTTACATTGTGTATTATGTTTAGTTCATAGTTTTTAGTTTATAGTTTAGTTTATAGTTTACAGTATAGTTTATAGTTTAGTTTATAGTTCATTATAGCTTATTTAGTTTATAGTTATAGTTTACATTTATAGTTATAGCTTATAGTTATAGTTTGTATAGATAGAATATACATTGTGTACTATGTTTACAAAACTACTGCGGTGGAGGAGCCGGGAAAAACAAGCATCTCACGTTTTTCTGAATGTATGTATGTACACTAAAATAATCGGAATCTCTGAATCTGAATCAGATGATAATTCTTTAATGATGAACCTCCTGAACTGATTGAACACTACTGGCTATTGACTTGTAGTAGTAACGTGTCCTACTTCAGCGACTCAGTGGTACGAGTGGCCGAGTGCAGTGGTTGTTATCCTACACTGTTGCTGAAATCGTATCGGTGGTGCAGGTGGATTGGATATTGAAGCTAATAGGATAGGCTGCTCGATGCAGCCGTCAACCTACACTTTCACAACAGATAAAAAAAAAATGCTTTGTTTAGCAAGACCACGATTGTTGTGAAGGGCCAGATTAAACCGAATATATATATTTATTTATATATATATATTTAATTGTATTTGTATATTCTCTAATATTCCCTGATGTCCCTTGTATATTCCTTGTACAATATGCATTGAATATCCATTCTAGCCTACTGAACATCCCATAATAGTCTCCATTCTACTATTGGTCGAGACCTTGGTGCCAGGCTGCCATACCCCCCAGACCCAGTTCAAACGTACCGCTCAACATGTACGAACAAGTCCTAGTTCCGCGTAGGAATCTGGCTACCGCACCACTAACGGTACTATTTGTTCATAGTGCGTATATATACTGCGCTACTAAAGTAGGACTTCCTTTTCAGTCCAGTTTCTTACCCTCCAATAGAGTGACAGACGTAAAGCCTCCCCGCCACGTGTGGGAGTAAGGCCAAGTTCGGCCTACCATCGGTATTGAGACATCGTGTATATTAATATTTGAATAGTCATATTTGGCACTATATCGTCGAGTTGGACGTAGTCTATTAAGCTAATAATAGTCTGTTAATATATAGTGCTTCGTGCGGTGAGAATACTATCGTAGTCAGTACCCCATCGTTTCGGGCAGAGAACTGGCTGCTTATCCAGGATGGTCGACCCCATATGAGACTGCATCCGAGGAGCCCCAGAGCCGACGAGCGAGTGGACCTGTATACCGGATTATTCTACCGACGACAGCCCGCCTTCCCAGGCACGGATTATGCTTTGTGTACAGTGATTATTCCATGGATAAAGACCCCCGACACTGCCGTGTGTTGGAACCCCCCCCCCCCCCCCGGAGAGGACGCAAGGTGAGGAGACGCTCTGCAAGACGAGGTCGCTTCACGTCTCTCCCCCGTGGACCGGAGGAAGCCGGCTCACAGAGAGTCCAACTGCTTTCATCTGTGGTCCAAGGATCGCTGGCGCACCGAGCTGCACGACTGTGGGTTCACCCAGGATACCCTTGGCCAGACGGGGCAGCCGGACTCTACCCCCCCCTCCTACTCCTGTTGTCTTACAAGCGACCGGATTACCCCCCTTAGTGTATCCAGTCTTATAATCATTAAAGTATCATTGCTGTTATTCCTTAACTATTCCAGGTCGTATATTTACCGCCTGCGCCACCAGAGATTGGACATTCTCTATTGATATACCAACGAATACTCTTTGCCATAAAAGTGCATACTATTTCAATTCATAAATGTAATTAAGTGATTAAGTGCTTGCTCTACACACCATTGCTGTGTAGTAATAAACGCATACTTCGACTTCGTACATTTGTGTTGGATCCGTTTCATCTACGTGAGAGTGTTTATCATAATATATTTATGCCGAGTACTGGGTGGCCGAATATTAAGTACAAAGGTAGTGGTAGTAAGTATCATATCTAGTAATACAGTCAGGGAATTGTACCCCTCAGTTACAATTGGTCCTTCGAGCCGGATGGTAATTAGTGTAATATTAATATAGTGTTATTAATATTGAAATGGCCTATGATGAACACTCCACGAAACGATCCTCCTAACCAACGCCCGCAGCGCGAACGACGGCTCCCTCAGTACTTAGAGGCTTACGCTGTCAGTCAACAACCTAGTCTTCTACTAACAGTAAACGCGGTAAAACTAGAAAGTAAAAGTATGTCTAACCCCAACGCCCAGACTACCCCGACCATAGAGGCCCCTACGGGTTCTAATGTAACTGACCAAGTTCACGGTGGGGACCAGTGGGAACCAGACATGACTTCACACCCCGCCAGTACTGAAGAAGTAGTCCCCGATGAGTCCCGGGAGGAATACAACGCTACCGAGAGAGAACTCGGCACGGAAGAAGACGGGGAGAGCACCGTGGAGATAGAGCTCCAAGGCTCCGCAAGGAGTACCCCGAGGGAAGGCTCCCCTATACAACCGCCTTCTCCCAGCGAGGCAGAGAGGACCCTACAGCAGGCCTTCCTCATCAGCCTGAACGCCGCTGCTGAACGCGACCGACTGCAGATCCAGCAGCGGAGCGAAGAAGAGCATATACGTCTAGAAATAAGACGCATTCAGAGGGAAGAGAATGTGGCCCGAGACCGAGCAGACAGCCAGCGAGCAGCTGCTGGTGCTCTACGGGACGCAGAGCGCGACAGACAGCAAGCGCAACTAATAGAACAGCTGATCAGACGGACAACACCCTCTCCCTCCGCCAGAGGCTCCAGGAACTCGTCTAGACACACCTCCAGGGCGGCATCCCCTAGCCGAGTAAACAACCCTGAACTTGACCAACAGACGAGGTCTATACCCCCCACAGACCACCTCCCCCCACCGGTCCAAGCGAGACCTAGCAACCGGGAAGGAGCAGCATATCCTGTGGAGAGGCTAAACCAGAGACTACAAGCACTGGATGACCTAACTGAAGACGAAGAGGAAGAGGAGGAGAACCACGCCCGACGACAGCACAGTACTCTACCGGACCAGGAGGTCCGGTACAGCCCAGGCTATACTCCCGCGGAGCTGCGCTACAGACCCCCGACTCTATACCCGGGTGAGCACGACGCACGACCCGCACCGAGGAACAGCACCTGGACAAGCGGGCCATGGTACACTGCCGGTACCAGCCCATACCAAGGAGCGGGAGGAGACTCGCCTAGGAGGCCTCTCCCCCAACGCTCGCCGATGTATCCACAGTCAGCGTCATACATTGGCACGCCTATGGTACCCGACTTCACCCAAGAGAACCGGGCCCAGTATACAGAACTCCGCATGTGTCTGGAGACCATGTTGGTGGATGTATTGGATGAACGCCATAAATACGCCATCCTACTGAAGCACTTAAAGGTACCCCGCGCACATAATATAGCGCTCGCCTACGCGACTTCCACCACCCCATACACAGCAGCGCTGGTAGCATTGGACCAGAGGTATGGGCGCATATGGGATTACGTGATCCAGGAGATCCGACACATCGACCGCTTACCCCCAGCAATAGACAATCGAGCACTGGACGACCTGTCCATCAGAGTGCAGTCCCTGGTAGGGATGTTGGGAGCGCAGAGGGAGAAGGGGAGGCATGAACTTTACGCCAACTCAAATGTGGAAAGGATCTTGGAGAAGCTGCCGCCCGCTCGACAGGAGCGTTTTAGGCGGCAGAGAGACCACCGAGACCCGAATGGCCCAGAACCGAACCTCCTCGATCTAGCAGACTTCCTGGCGAGAGAAGTCAGCAGCCTACGGCTAGATACATTCGGACGGAGCACCCCTGGCTCCAGAGAAGGAACCAGACGACTAAATGATGAAAGAAGATCGGTGACTGTGATGCACCAATCGGAGTCAGTACCGAGCAGCAGGAGCCACAGGACCCCCTCCAGAACGGAGAAGTGGAAGATAGTGTGCCCCTACTGTGAGAAAGAACACTGGCTAGCGCAATGTGACTCCTTCCCCAAGCTGAACGCGGAGGAAGCAAGTCAATGGATAAAGTCCAACAAGCGCTGTTTTCGCTGTGCGCGCTCACACATGGCAGCCGAATGCCGCTTAAAGAAAAGGTGCACCAAGTGCGATGGAGCCCATCTGGACATACTTCACGACAGTAACAGACGGCGCCCTTCACCCGCACCATCCAGCAGCAAAGCGAGCGTCATGTACATCGATCCCGCCAGCAGCAGTGGAGCCCGAGTACTCCTAAAAGTAGTGCGTGTGACACTAAGCTACCAGAATAAAGTCCTGGACACTTACGCCGTCCTCGATGACGGGTCAGAGAAGACCCTTCTGCTCGCCTCCGCTGCGGCCCAGCTAGGGCTGCGGGGAAGCGAAACCCAAATGACAATTCGGACAATAAGACGAGATTTGAAGACGATAAAGGGCGAGAATGTCTCATTCTCTATCGCAGCAAGCGGCCAGCCTGAGCGACGGTACCAGATTACAGACGCTTTCACCAGCCAAGAAATAGGACTGTCGCGGTACACATACCCCGTCGCCAAGCTGATGGAGAAATATGCACATCTGCGCAAGTTACCGATCCCGCTCATAGACAATGCTATGCCGACCCTGTTGATAGGCTCCGACCATGCAGACCTCATTGTCCCGATAGACCGGGTTCATACCGGACCCCGAGGCTGTCCTGCAGCAGTCGAGACCCGTTTGGGATGGACTCTCCAAGGCCCGCTCGCCAAATCTCTCAACCGAAGTACAGCCACTAGATGTCTCCACTCCCGAGTCACAGAGGGAGAAACCGCACTCCTGCAACACGTAGAGCGGTTATGGACCTTGGAACAAATGCCCTTTAAGAACGGAAAGAAAGACATTCGCTCTAAAGATGACATTTACGCCATTCACCTCCTCGAGACAGGGACCAAGAGAGTCCCGGTCAACGGCGTGTTGAGATACGCCACGCCACTCCTGCGGCGAGAAAGAATGCCTACTTTCCACGCCAAGACAGACGCCACAGAACGGTACCTGCTGAACACGGAGCAGCGCTTAGCCAAGAACCCCGCCCAAGAGAGTGTATACCGCGCTGAGATTGAGAAGCTCATCACAGCGGGACACGTCACAAAGATGGACATTAAAGAGGCTGACCAGACCACTGAATCGTGGTACGTGCCTCACCACAAGGTCCATCACAACGGTAAAGACCGCATAGTATTTAACTGCAGCTACCAGATCGGATCCCAAAATCTGAATAAAGAGTTACTGCCCGGTCCCACACTCGGCCCCTCCCTACTCGGCGTTCTACTCCGCTTCCGCCAGGAAAAGGTGGCCATCAGCGGGGACATTAAAGGAATGTTCCTGCAGGTGAGATTAGTAGAGGAGGACAAGCCCCTGTTACGGTTCCTATGGAGAGAGAAGCCAGGAGATGAGCACCCAGCCATCTACCAATGGGAAGTCCTCCCCTTCGGAACGACGTGCAGCCCCTGCTGTGCTACATTTGCACTACAGAAACATGTAGCAGAGGACCCAGCAGCGGACGAAGAGGTCCGACACAGCGTAAAGAACAGCTTCTACGTAGACAACTGTCTACAAAGCCTTTCAACCCAGGAAGAAGCCGAGGCTCTCCTGATTAAACTCCGCGCCTCATTGATCAAAGGCGGCTTTGATCTCAGGCAGTGGGCCAGCAGCGATCCGCAAGTACTGCGCAGCCTCTCCTCCGAGGACAAGGCAGCCAGCAGCGAGACCTGGATGGCTACAATCCCGGGAGAACCCCAGGAGATGACCCTGGGATTGGTGTGGCGATTCAAAACAGATTCGCTTCACTACAGACACAAGCCCCTGACTACGGAGCAGGGAAGGCCGGCGGCGGCGCCGACCACCAGACGGAGTGTGTACACAACACTCGCCCGACAATATGACCCGCTAGGATGTATTCTACCGTACACCACCAGGGCAAAAATGATTGTACGAGCATTGTGGGACAAGGACCAGGGCTGGGACGACCCCATTCCCGCACACCTTGCATCCACCTGGAGAGAGTGGGAGATGGAGCTCCACTCACTCCCAGGCGTTAATATGCGCCGAAGCTACTTCCCACCCACGGTGAGGCCAGAGACATGTAAAATGGACTTACACGTCTTCAGTGACGCCTCAGAGGTCGCATACGGATCAGTAGCCTACTTGCGGGCCCAAGAAGAGGGGGGAGAGATCTACACAGCATTTGTCCTCGCCCGCTCGAGAATAGCCCCACGCAAGCAACAATCTATCCCACGCCTAGAGCTCTGCGCAGCCCGAGCCGGAGCGCACCTAGCCACGCTCATCCAACGTGAGCTCACCATACCGGTGTCTAGAACAATCCTGTGGTCAGATTCCACGACAGTACTCGCCTGGATCAAATCGGACTCATGCAAGTACAAAGTCTTCGTGGGAGTCAGAGTCACCGAGATTCAAGACTTAACCGAAGAGTTAACCGGAGAAACAGAGTGGCGCTACGTTGATACAAAACAGAACCCAGCTGACGTCATCACCCGGGGAATGCCCCTAGATGACCTCACCCGTCGCAATGTCTACAGTGACAGCCCAGCATTCCTAAAGCTCCCGGAAGGAGAATGGCCCACGCCTATCCCGAGGGAAGCCAGTCAGGATGAGGCTGAGAATAAGAAGCCTGTGTTCTGTGGATTGAGCACTGTTATCTCCGCAGACCCCAACATAGATGATTGCACTACCATAGAGAGTGCACAACAAAGGACAAACTTCAAAGGTGGCGAAAGAGAGCTGAGAGAGAGCTTCCAAGCTATGGGCCCAGAACTTAAGACCCACCTCGCTCCAGCACAGATTGACTTCCAATTCAACCCCCCAAACGCACCCCACTTCAGTGGTACTTGGGAACGGGAAGTGCGTTCCATAAAGACAGCCCTGTACGCAGTACTTGGGGCCCAGACTGTGGCGGAAGAAGTCCTAATGACAGTCCTCACGGAGAGTGAGGGAGTATTGAACTCTAAGCCCCTCGGCTACGTCTCCAGCGATGTGGCGGATATCGACCCAGTTACCCCCAACACACTCCTGATGGAGCGGCTAGATCCCGCGTTACCCCAGACAATGTACCGGCCTGAAGAAGCGAACGGCCGACGAATGTGGAGGTACAGCCAAGTATTAGCCGACAAGTTTTGGAGCAGTTTCCTACTGCACTACCTACCGTCTCTACAGACCCGCCAGAAGTGGGTAAAGGAGAGAGACAAGTTGACAGAAGGAACAGTCGTCATGATTATTGATCAATCACTGCCCAGAGCTATGTGGCCGGCCGGCCGCGTAAGCAAAGTGATCACCGGTGCCGACGGCAAGGTCCGAGCAGCTGAAGTGCTTGTCCAGGGTCGCACTTACACCCGTCCCGTGGCGAGGCTCATAGAACTGCCCCGACTCCCAGACACAATCGATGATGACCATGACCCTATAACCCTATGACTTTGTGAAGTTGACTGACCCCTACAGCAAACCCTTATGTGTAAATAGACAACGCGATTAATCTGTCTCTGCTTAACTGATTAGGTCTGGGACCAATCAGGGGGTGGCTGTTGTGAAGGGCCAGATTAAACCGAATATATATATTTATTTATATATATATATTTAATTGTATTTGTATATTCTCTAATATTCCCTGATGTCCCTTGTATATTCCTTGTACAATATGCATTGAATATCCATTCTAGCCTACTGAACATCCCATAATAGTCTCCATTCTACTATTGGTCGAGACCTTGGTGCCAGGCTGCCATACCCCCCAGACCCAGTTCAAACGTACCACTCAACATGTACGAACAAGTCCTAGTTCCGCGTAGGAATCTGGCTACCGCACCACTAACGGTACTATTTGTTCATAGTGCGTATATATACTGCGCTACTAAAGTAGGACTTCCTTTTCAGTCCAGTTTCTTACCCTCCAATAGAGTGACAGACGTAAAGCCTCCCCGCGACGCCACGTGTGGGAGTAAGGCCAAGTTCGGCCTACCATCGGTATTGAGACATCGTGTATATTAATATTTGAATAGTCATATTTGGCACTATATCGTCGAGTTGGACGTAGTCTATTAAGCTAATAATAGTCTGTTAATATATAGTGCTTCGTGCGGTGAGAATACTATCGTAGTCAGTACCCCATCGTTTCGGGCAGAGAACTGGCTGCTTATCCAGGATGGTCGACCCCATGTGAGACTGCATCCGAGGAGCCCCAGAGCCGACGAGCGAGTGGACCTGTATACCGGATTATTCTACCGACGACAGCCCGCCTTCCCAGGCACGGATTATGCTTTGTGTACAGTGATTATTCCATGGATAAAGACCCCCGACACTGCCGTGTGTTGGAACCCCCCCCCCCGGAGAGGACGCAAGGTGAGGAGACGCTCTGCAAGACGAGGTCGCTTCACGTCTCTCCCCCGTGGACCGGAGGAAGCCGGCTCACAGAGAGTCCAACTGCTTTCATCTGTGGTCCAAGGATCGCTGGCGCACCGAGCTGCACGACTGTGGGTTCACCCAGGATACCCTTGGCCAGACGGGGCAGCCGGACTCTACCCCCCCCTCCTACTCCTGTTGTCTTACAAGCGACCGGATTACCCCCCTTAGTGTATCCAGTCTTATAATCATTAAAGTATCATTGCTGTTATTCCTTAACTATTCCAGGTCGTATATTTACCGCCTGCGCCACCAGAGATTGGACATTCTCTATTGATATACCAACGAATACTCTTTGCCATAAAAGTGCATACTATTTCAATTCATAAATGTAATTAAGTGATTAAGTGCTTGCTCTACACACCATTGCTGTGTAGTAATAAACGCATACTTCGACTTCGTACATTTGTGTTGGATCCGTTTCATCTACGTGAGAGTGTTTATCATAATATATTTATGCCGAGTACTGGGTGGCCGAATATTAAGTACAAAGGTAGTGGTAGTAAGTATCATATCTAGTAATACAGTCAGGGAATTGTACCCCTCAGTTACAACGATGTTGTGATTTATAAAACTAAAACTACAGTTTTCACTCTGCAATTCTTTTGGTAGGGACAATTCGTGTTTCCCTGGCTTTGGTAGCTTAGTGTCCCCATATAAAACTACACCTGTGCACCTGTGTACTTCCCTGCTGCCTAGTGCTTTTCCTTACGTGTGTTAGTGCAGAGATATTTTCCAGTAGTGCAGTTGTAGCCCACTGGATCTCAAACCCATATATCAAATAATAATAATAATAAAAGAAAATCCTATTGTCTATGCATGCTATGCACTCCCGAATGCAGCACACAGTTTGATGAACAACACCACTTATCCTTGACCGCTAGAGGTGAACCGCTTGCTGGTGCTGTTGCACACAATTCACAAGTTTGCTTTGGATAAAAGCGAATTGACTAAATGTAAATGTAAATGTATCTTAGGTTAGATTGTGACCACACTTGAGTGACCACACTTTAGTATTGGTATTAGCAGAGCTCGCTGGAACTTATCTGCCATAGCTGCTAGTCATTCTTCCAGAACCCAAGGGTGTGGCCACTGTAGAGCTCTGTTTTCAAACTATTGATGAGATCAACGGTGGGGGAATGAAGTGAATGAATGAACGCAGGATTTGTTGACCTCTCTGTTCCCAGACGGAGAGAGGAAGAAGCTGCGCAGCACGATCCGACGGAGCACGGAGACCGGCATCGCCGTGGAGATGAGGAGCCGCGTGACGAGGCAAGGCAGCAAGGAGTCTACTGATGGCAGCACCAACTCCAACAGCTCTGATGGAACGTTAGTATCTATCCATCCATCCATCCATCCATCCATCCATCCATCCATCCATCCATCCATCCCTCCCTCCCTCCCTCCCTCCCTCTCTCTCTCTATCTATCTATCTATCTATCTATCTATCTATCTATCTATCTATCTATCTATCTATCTATCTATCTATCTATCTATCTATCTATCTATCCATCTATCTCACTCCACCACATGTTCATCCTTTCATCAGGTCTTCCTTCCATCCATCCATCTATCCATCCATCCATCCATCCATCCATCCATCCATTCATTATTTCTCTTTTCTTCTTTGTCTTAGGTTTGTCTTCCCTACCACACGCTTGGGGCCTGAGAGCCAGTTCAGTGACTTCCTGGATGGGCTTGGCCCCGCCCAGATTGTAGGCCGGCAGACACTAGCCACTCCCTCTATGGGTAAGTTAATGACGGGATCAGATGAGATACTCTGAGGTATGCTGATACGTTTGAGGGTTTTTACTTTTTGACTGTTTTGACAACAACAACAACTAGCTTTACCTGTTGGTTGTAACACGGAATGCTAACAAAGATAATTGTAGGAAAAGCTGTTTCTAAGAAAGCTGAAGGACAATGCTGAAACAACAAGACTGAATATGGTGCCCTTTTAAAGTCTGAGAAAAACTGTGTAGATGTAAAGTATTCTGGCAAAGATTGAACTGGTCTTACACAAAGTGCCATGCCTGTGAGCCACCACTAGAGGCAGAATGGCTAAGTGTGAGTGAGTGAGTGAGTGAGTGAGTGAGTGAGTGAGTGAGTGAGTGAGTGAGTGAGTGAGTGAGTGAGTGAGTGAGTGAGTGAGTGAGTGAGTGAGTGAGTGAGTGAGTGAGTGAGTGAGTGACATTGCCAGTCATAAAGGTGCTTCGCTTCTAAAAAGCACTCAAAGAAAGAGCACAATATTTGTATGTATTCCCTTGGGAAGGACACAGTTATTCAGTGAAATACAGTATAAATCTTTTATGCAAAGGTCATATAGCCTGAACAGGAGAAGAGAATAATACTGAACCCTGCTTGCAGGTGGGAACAGACTTAAAGCTATCTGTCTCCCCCTGCTGTTCAGCTTTGGCACCTGTAACCACAGTAATAATACGGCCGCTCTACTGCAAAGCCCCTCTATTCATTTACCTTATTTGAAACAGAAGAAATAGGCACGTCCATGAAAGTCACCACACCAGTTTAGATTAGTTTAATGTGATGCTGACAATGAGCCAAATGTCAACTTGTTGTATGTTGTATAATATATATATAGATTGTGTATAATATAATAACATGATCCTCACCATTGGGATATTTTCCTCTAATAGGAGATGTCCATGTGGGCATGATGGATAGAGGAGGACAGCTGGAGGTGGAGGTCAACCAGGCCAGAGGTTTGACCCCTAAACCAGGCTCCAAGAACATACCAGGTACATTGGCCTGACACCAGTGTTCATTTTGGCAGCGATCTTAGATTGTGTTTTAGCCCTATAGGCTTGGTCCACACCGGTTACCTGACGTGATGGAACGCATGCGTGATGGTGTCCACACCGGTTACCTGACGGGATGGAACGCATGCGTGATGGTGTCCACACTGGTTACCTGACGTGATGGAACGCATGCGTGATGGTGTCCACACCGGTTACCTGACGTGATGGAACGCATGCGTGATGGTGTCCACACTGGTTACCTGACGTGATGGAACACATGCGTGATGGTGTCCACATCAACAGTGTGATCCACAGAGCATTTATTATTTCTACTTTTTCTCCAATCCCCCAATTTAGTCGCTATGCCAATTCCCCATCTGGTTGTTGCGCTGCCCTACAGTACTGTCGGTCTGGGGAGGTGTTAGACTACCACATGCCTCCTCCGATACACGTGGAGTCGCCAGCCGCTTCAGCTACAGTAAGAGTTTCACTGGGAGAGCGTAACACAGAGGTTCAAGCTATCTCCCTCAGATCCCCTCCCTGCTGAACAGGCACCCCGACCTGACTAAGAGTCACTACCCGGGACTCGTACCCCACCGGCTTCCCACCCCGTGAACAGTTTGGAAATTGGGAGAGAGGGAGAGATGGGGAGGACATGCAACATGAACCCAGGACGTTACGCTACAAGTGTATATACGTGACGTGCCACCAGGGCTCCCAAGGCTTTAGTGTTTTGACTTAAACATGTAGGCCTATCAGTTTTAGTCACATTATAGTCATTCCGCCCAGTTTAGTTTTAAGTCTGGTGAAAAAGGGTTGTAAACTAAAAACGATGTATCCAACTTTTTATTGATGATGTCAACACTGCCAGACAAAAAACTAAAACCTTCACATGGTTATTTGCCCCTGGTAAAAAAGTCTGGCCATGCAGAAAGGTCACCTACTGTATGTTTTCTTTTATTTGCATTGAACTCAGCGACCTATGTGAAGGTGTATGTCCTGGAGAACGGGATGTGTTTGGCCAAAAAGAAAACCAAAGTAGTGAAGAAGAATCTAGACCCCACCTACCAACAGGCTCTGTTGTTTGACGAGAGTCCTCAGGGAAAAGTCCTACAGGTAAGACTACAGACTCCCTCCTACATACCCATCCACCTGCAGCACCTTCCAGCGCTCCCAACACTGTCTGTTTTAGATTTGTCATTGCAAAATCAAAATCGTCAAGGTCATCTTTATTTTCACATGTCTTGTCTTTGTGTGTGTGTGTGTACTAGTCCTTTGTCCTGTTTACTTGTACTGTTATATGTTATTATTAAGGCTGTCAAAGTTAACGCGTACGACGTGCAAGTCCTCAGCCCTTGTGTGGGTGAATGTAACAAGTTCCTAACTTTTTATTTCCCCCATTATTTCATGCACACTTTATTCATTGTTTTAAATTATTATTTTCTTTTAAGTTATTTTGTTTGTTTTGAATTTTATGCAAATTTGCAATGCATGTGGGTCCTTTTGTGTTAAATGGCTGCTTAAACAAAAAAAAAGGGGGATGAATAGTTCAAGTGTAAAGTTCAACACACTACTGTGTTAGTAGGATAGTCATTACTATGTCATTTTACAGTTAGTACTGCTACTTTTTTTGTTGGGCTTTTTATTTAATAAAACATTTTTACAATGCAGTTTGTACATCTTAGTTACTTGAAGATTCTGGACAGTATTTCTCATTGTGGCAATAAATAAACATGCATCAACTCTCATGTTGATAAAGTATTAAAGAGTGTTAAAACTTGAAAAATATCAGTTTAATGTAGATTTAGAACAGAGTTAACTATGGACAATCATGCGATTAATCAGATTAAATATTTTAACAGCCTTAGTTATTATGTAAGTATCATGTCTCTGTGTGTGTACTAGTCATTTGTCCTGTTTACTTGTTATGTCATGATGTAAGTATTATGTCTCTGTGTGTGTACTAGTCATTTGTCCTGTTTACTTGTAATGTTATATGTTATTATGTAAGTATTATGTCTCTGTGTGTGTACTAGTCATTTGTCCTGTTTACTTGTAATGTTATGTTATTATGTAAGTATTATGTCTCTGTGTGTACTAGTCATTTGTCCTGTTTACTTGTAATGTTATATGTTATTATGTAAGTATTATGTCTCTGTGTGTACTAGTCATTTGTCCTGTTTACTTCTAATGCTATGTTATGATTTTATTATGTGTCACAACTCACAATGTACGATTTTGTGAACCCCAGGGAGAATAGCTACTGCAACGGTGTCCTAATAAACTAAACTAAACTAAACACAAGCTGAAAATTGTTACACAGGCATGAACAGAAACATTATAACATAGTAGCGTGGTATTCCAGTAAAGTGCAAGTAAAATAAATACATACAAAGAAAGTGAACCTTTGTGTCTTCTCCCGTCCAGGTAATAGTGTGGGGGGACTACGGGCGCATGGACCACAAGTGCTTCATGGGAATGGCCCAGATCCTGCTGGAGGACTTGGACCTGTCGGCCACAGTCAGTGGCTGGTACAAGCTGTTCCCTACCTCCTCTCTGGCAGACCCCAGCATCGGCCCGCTCACCAGACGCCTCTCCCAGTCCTCCCTGGAGAGCGCCACCAGCCCCTCCTGCACCTAGAGACAGGCATACAGTACACACACACACACACACGCACACGCACGCACACAAATAAACAAATGAACACACATACTGTATATACCACAGTCAGTCACTCACTGTATTTGAAGTATACGACAGGTAGACACACACACACACATACATAGAGGTACAAATGCACAATCTCTCATACATACCCTACTGCACTCACTACACTCACTCACTCACTCACTCACTCACTCACTCACTCACTCACTCACTCACTCACTCACTCACTCACTCACTCACTCACTCACTCACTCACTCACACAAATGGTTTCATATCCTCTATTGTACATACAGTACATTATTCTCATCCGCCAGTCAGTTCCCACGGTTAGCAAACAAATCTAAAAATCCGACATGAATTAGATATAATTTAGCAGAGCATGTAGCATTTCCACTCATCTAGGACATCTCTCCTCCCAACTCTGACACGAGGGTTAACCGGGAGCCGCGCTCTGCATTCCGTAATCCCAGGATTACCCCACCCAGGGCCGTTCCGATGCCAGTTTTTAAACTCTCTCTATGCCAAACTAAGAATAAAAAAATAATAATATTTATTTTTAAAACCAAAGCAATTATTGTTATTACTATTAGCAGTAGATATAACGTATGGATATGTAGCAGAGTCTATGACTTAGAGGTAATGCAAAAAAGCGGAAGATACACTCGGGCTGAGAACGAGTGGACGAGCACACACACACACACACACACACACACACACACGCACACGCACACACACACACACATATATGTGTGTACATACCAATGGCGGCGGGCTTGGGTATTCACATAATGGCCATTATGTGTAGTAGCAGCAGTGGCGCTAAGCTATGATTTCCACAGGGCAGAGTTTCTATATAGATGTACTGTAGTATAAATAAATAAATAAATAAATAAATACACATATAATTATTTGTGTTCAATGTATCGGCTGCATTCTGCACGTTTGCTTGCGATCCGTATTGACATTTTAACGTGCTATTTTCTTTTCTTTTTTTGATATAGCTTGCCTTGAAGAGTGTAATAGTGCTAGTTTTATTTATTTCACTGTCAGTTTTGAGAAAAAACAATATTGCACTGAGTTAGGGGGGAGAAGGAGGGGTCTTGTTGACAGGGAACTCATTATACTGTTATCATCTGTAGAGGAGCAGAATGGTTAGTCCAAGCCAACCAGCAATCACTCTTTGAAAAGCTGCATTGACGAGGACCAATGCTGACGGACAACTTCCTGACTGCCTTTACCTTCCAAAATTGGACAACCACTTTGTTGGGCAGTCGGTCAGCACAAAGGCATTCTGGGAAATGCGGTCCAGCTCTTGTCAGGAGGATCCCGTGTCCACGACATTTGGAGGTGCCACCGTCTCTTACACTACCGTACACACCTGAACTCAGTTGAACTTCCCGTCGATATCCTGTTTGGATGTCAATATTTTGTTTGTGCACTTCCTGACCGATGAAGGAAGTATAGGAAGTTGGTGAGCGTGTCTCTATATTCCTCTCTGTGGATATATCCCTCAAACAAACACACACACGCACACACACACACTCACACGCACACACACACACACACGCACACGCACACACACGTCAGGCTGTCTGTAACTGAACCTAAGCTGGAGACATGCTGTAAAGGTGTAAACATGTATTCTTTCCTTGTTGTTGTCTGACTTAACAGCTTTCAATGTTTATGTCAGTGTTTTTATTTGGTTTTTATTTCTATTTGGCCTCATATTTTCAGAAGTGAAAGGGCGTTGCAGGACTCTACACCAATCCTAAAGCATTCTAAAGCACTCTTAGTTAGGCTCTTCATTCTTTTCTGACCATTTTTGGTGGAGTCACAAATGGCACTTTACTGTAAAATATATATGGTTTTCTTTTCTTTTTTGGTTAAATAACGTGCAGTGTAATTTATTTGTTTGTTCACTCAGCACAGCGTGACTTTGAATTATGTTATTGAATGCCAGCATGAAAATATATCTCAACTGTATTTTGAGTTTCAATGTAAAGGCATTTTAATGTACAGTAGGCTACATGAACCCTGGTGGACCCTTGGCAGCCTCCAAGCAACAGGGGACACTGAGCTACTGATGTTTACTGTTTTCTGTACATTTCTGAGTATTTCTATCTTTCTCTCTAGTGGCTATGTTTGGACTCATAGTGAAATTCTATCTGTTTTCAGGCCAACACCAAACATATACAGATAAAAGACATTGATGCTTCAATGTTTTAGTAATGTTGGGAGGGTTGACAGTCTCACATCTCTATAAGTAGCCTGGCATGTCAGACCGAGCTAGATCTCCATTGGAGAACTAACTTAGTTATCCATGGGTCTGACATGTATAGACGGTTTCACTGGAATTGTGTTGCTATACACAGGTTTCTCGTCCGTGTCAGACTCGTCAGTGTGCACTCGCAACAAGGAGGCAAAAAGGAACTAAATCCTGGTCAGAACAACGGGGCAGACAACAATATATTTACATTTGTTAGCCATGCTAGTGATCTAAACAATCAATCCATGCCAAAGCTGGAGGTGAAAGACGCTCACAGCCATGCTGATTTGACAACTTTTAGTCATGGTTTCTCCATAGAGCCCTGTTGTACTTTTTTTTAGCGCTGCAGCTCGTGCAGGAAGGGGGGCAACTCAGTCACGTGATTCACTGGGTATTGCTGATTGGCTCAAACACGGTATGTTTATAAACAAGAAACCTGTCTATAGGGAACAGCTCGGACCCATAAAAAAACACTAATAAACTTGGGTCCGTTTAGAATTGCATGGATGTCACCTTGAAACCGTCTATCGGCTATTAACCCTTTCACTACCACACTACCAAAGGGTTAACCCTTTCACTACCACACTACAGAAGGTTAACCCTTTCACTACCACACTACAGACAGTGTGGTAGTGAAAGGGTTAAGGGACAGTTTGTGTGTTGATGATCTCACATTATGTTTTCTTCATCACCATCCATATTGTTGTGTTTCGGCATACTGTGATGTTCTCGGAGCTGTATAGTTCATTCCAATCGTCATGTTCGTGGAAAAGGGGCAGTCCGACAAGTTTTGTCTTGTTAGCCTTCTGTATCAGCAGAAAACACAAAACAGAGTTTAGCTGCTGATTGAGTAATGCTTTCAACACTCTTCAAAACTGTGGACAATGGGATCACTTGCATTATTGCATTTTGGGAGAATGGTGGTCAACTGAGACTTAACATTTTTTGATTGGCACTTCTCCCAATGCAAGTCCCCCCTGTTCCCTCATACAGGCATACTGCTTAGCCATGCCATCCCTCTCTAAGCATCCATGTAGGTCTGTTCCCTCATTTCTTTTCACTTTTGGAGCACCTCCTTTCTGGATAAACTGTATGGTCGTGTGAAGTAATTTTTTGTAATTGATTTGTATCTATTTTGTGGACAGCTGACATGATGTAAACAACTAAACAAAAAAGTTAGGACCTTGGTATTTGCACATTATTTTCTTCAATGTGCACCTTTTGTGATCGCTAAGAGATAGGTTGAACCGGGAGGGGAGTGAAATGGGAAAAATATAAAGCTATTTATTAAAAAAAAATTAAATTGATTTCTATAACTGTAGCAAAATCAACCCTGTTCACTGGTAAAAATTAACTATTGATATTTTACCCTTGTGATTTCCATGTTTTAGAACTCGTATGAGATTGTATGTGTCCCTCTATTGTATATTAAGTCGATATATACGACATTAACTGACTATTTGAACATTGTAAAAAAGATAAATGAATGTGAAGCTCTTTCTTATTTCAATGAAGGTCAGAAAGCATTTGCCAAATTTGTCCAAAACCTTTCATTCTTGGAACTAAAATTTAAAGATGGTGACACTGGGGAAAAAAAGAAAAAAAATCTTAACCTTTTGGTGAGAGTGTATATATGTTTCTTAAATGAGGTGTATTTATTGAAGTATATGATGTAAATGAGTGAGAGAGATTATATCATGTTTTTCTCTCTGTCATGTTATATAATGTAGACGTTGTTATGAAGCCACTTGTAAATTCAAGTTATGGACCACAGGAAGGAGCTCTGTTAGAGAATTGAACACAGGGTCAGGGTTTTACAACATGAACAGCCACGCCTTTTTCTATAGTCTGGTGCTTTTGTGATCTTTACATTAAGATAAAAAACAACATGCTCATCATGCGTTGGGTTGATCTAGGCAGCCACACACTCTTTAACTCGGCCCAAGTAAGACCCGGAAAGCATTCTATATAGCTTAAAGACAGGGTGGATGGTTAGAACACAACAGGTAGCTCTTTCAGGAGGTCAGCTGAGGCTTGGGGTGATATAGTATGGTTTGAATGTGTCTGATCCAGGGTCAGCTGAGGCTTGGGGTGATATACTGTAGTATGATTTAAATGTGTCTGATCCAGGGTCAGGTGATGCTTGGGGTGATATACTGTAGTATGGTTTGAATGTGTCTGATCCAGGGCCTGTTTCAGGAGGTCAGCTGAGGCTTGGGGTGATATAGTATGGTTTGAATGTGTCTGATCCAGGACCTGTGTGTGAGTGGAGCTGGGTGTGCCATCAAGACGTCCTCTCTAAAAAAGGATGACCCTGGTACACAGCCCAGCGGATGAGGTATGAAGTAGATGCATAGGTAGCTGGGTAAGATGCAAATGAGGTTTATGGATAGACACAGATAAATACATTGATTGATTGGTTGAAATGTAGATTGATAGACACATGGGGATATATATATAATAGATTGGATTTGTAGAGCTTAGTGAAAGTCAATGACATCTTAGAGAGAAGGAGGTGACGTTGGTTCAAGGCGACGAAGTTAGGAGAGAAGCTGACAATCAGAAAGGGAATGATATCATTCTTTCAGGCATATCACATTACAGACGTTTTGTTTGTAATCATCGCTCTGTACAGTAGGCTATACACGCATCTTTAAAATGCCGTAGTCCAGCCAATTCTCAAAATAATAGTCTACCCATAAGAGCTGAGATGTCTCTGTTATAGAAATGCTTGTAGAAGAAGTTTTCACTGGTTTCTCTGCTTGGAATGTAACCCCTCCCAGTACGCTTGCCTCCTTATAACAATGTAGGCCTACTTCAAGAGTTTTCGAGGAAACTCATTTTTATTGTGGGGAAAAAACTTCTTTACTGTTTTATAATGTCTTTCAAATCTCAAACCTAAATCTTCTCTCGAGTACTATGTTGAAATGTGTTTTATTTTTGTAAGGAGAGTAAAATAACTATTTAGAAAAAGGCAGAGTCGGAAGGAGAGGAGGCGGGAAATCTGCCTTTGGATTCCCGCCGAAAACGAGGGCTTGTTCAGTTTACAATGGCCTTATTTTGTTTAGGAGGTGTCGCTCCACACGTTGTAGCACATGCACACGATTGAAAGTAAAAGAAAAAAAGAAAATGTATTTTACTCAAAATATTGTACCGAAGTTATGTGTACATGTATAGTTTTATGAATGTATTTCTTATTGTTACGCCAGAAATGAGCGTAATCCTTTTGTCATTTGTTTTTTCTTACTTTTCTGTCTTTGGAGGCATCCTGGGGGAACCCGCCTGTGTTGTTCAGGTGGATCCTACTGCCGTGTTACTCGTCGCTGGGTCTGTCTTCTCCTTATTAATGTAGCCGTTTTCAACAACAGCTCTGTGGTTTGGGGGAAAAAAGCATGAACTTCATCTGGCGAAAATTTACTTTATTTATTTAAATCGCCATGATGTGTTTAATCGGGATTATGACATGCCCCCCCCCCCTCTTGCCAATTAATTTATCAATTTATTAATCAAGCTGATAGAATTTTGTAATTCAAATCACAGGAAAGAAATTGCTGCATGGTTACTCTTGATAATTTTCTTGTATCTTGATGATAATAATAGTGATGATGAACGATGATGACGATGATGATGATGATGATGATGATGATGTAATCACCTTAAAACTATACTCAATAACCTTTCATGGGAATTCTTGGTAATGCAAAAGAATTGTGGACAATACTGTATGTAGCATGGATTTAGCCTTTTTCTGGCAATACCTTCTATCTTTCTGTGAGATAACTGACCACTAGGAGGCGACAGCCTCTGTTGTTTCATGAGCCTTTGGTATTTAGCGGATCTATTCAATAAACCTGTAGCAGTTACTCTGCCATGAGAAAAGATTATGAGTCAATGGCATCCGTTGCTTAGTCGGCAACAAAGATAAATGATCAAGCCTCCTTAGGTCTCGTCCACACGTACCTGGGTATTTTTGAAAACGTAGCCTTTTCTATGCATTTTGGTATTTTTCGCCCATGCGCGCAAACTGTGTTTTGTTTTTTAAACTGCTTTTTTGTTTGTTTTACTCCTCCCTGAGATAAAAAAAATAAAAAAAATACAGTTTTTGCTCATGCCATGACTAATGGCCCCGTCCACACATGTACGGATATTTTTTAAATGTAGTATTTTGGTCATGCCATCAGGCCATTTCATGTGAGCGGGTTTGTGTCGTGTGGATGGAGAGATTTTCTAAAACACTGTTGGTCTGGACTGGATAAAAAAAATATTTAAACAGAAAAACCCAGTTTTCTAAAATACCTGTGTACATGTGGACAGGGCATTAGTTAATGAGCAGCTTGTTCCTGGTAACAGCCAGAACCGAGACAGCATGTAATAGTGGCATTAATACCTACTTGGCTAACAAAGCATGTAATGCATCGAAAAGGACTGCAATTCCAATGTTGGACCATACTATCCAGGAGCAACTGAACAATATTTATTTTGTAAACAATCCTTTGTTTGTTCATACATTTTTACGTATCATTCTGAAGCATGCAGTCTTGTGTCTGCTCATGTAGCAACTGTCATCTATAGGGGAAAAACAAGCAATGCCTTTTGTGTTATTCCTTTCTGATTTGCAGGGGAAATTGAAATCCCACAAAGCTACACATGCTGTCTATGTCACTATGGTGTCACGATAATTGTTGTTAGTCACAGCACAAGTTCCTGAGTAGCCACGCATCCTGTCCTCTCAGCCGTCAGAAAACATTAAGGCCACAGTAGCCACTCCCTCCACCCCACCCCACCCCCTCTGACAGCCTTCATCTCACCATGTACACAGCTGTAATCCACCATCAAATTGTCTACAACATAGTCAATATTTTGACAATTACATAATTGTGTACCTTGATGTGGCGGTTAGGCTTGTTCACACACACACACACACACACACACACACACACACACACACACACACACACACACACACACACACACACACACACACACACACACACACACACACACACACACACACACACACACACACACACACACACACACACACACACACACACACACACACACACACACACACACACACACACACACACACAGTGATTGATCCCGGGACATTAACTGTAAGCAAATCAACGTATATTTTCGAGTAACCATTTTGCTTTGGCTTTTCAGTTCAATCAACTAAACGGGAGTCGAATCAACTAAATAGAAGATAATTTAATATTACATTTCAAGTTTACATGCATTTGATTAGACAAGAACATTTCAAAAGCCAATGCAAAAATATGACTTTGCCTGTTTCTGGTTGACTCTACTGTGAGGAGTGATGCAAATTTGATATTTAATATTACTCTCTCCAATTAGTCAATTCAACAAAAAAAAGTCTACTTGAAAAATTATGATTACCAGGCAATGTCAGATTGGTGGATCATCTCATGAGGTTAACAACACTAGAACAATTGACCTCAATCTCAAGCCCCGCTCTCTTCTCTTGCTCCTCCAATCGCAACTGTTGCTTCCCTCGGATAAACAAACGTTTGGAGGATCCAGGAAAGAGGGCGTGGCTTGAGATAGGTCCTGATCTGGATAGAGGGCTGGTGTTGGTAGATGAAGGACCACCTGTCTTACCCGGCCTTGCCTTTCCTCTGTATCCAAGACATTTAAAGATGTATACGTTTGAAAGGGCAAAACTTTGCAGAACGTCTGAAGAAGGTGATGTAGTGGTACTGAATATGGCGAAGTATAGGAAGGGAGCTGTACTTTTATACCTGTGCTTTGTAAATGTTTTCTATGTGCAGTATTTGATAATGTAAAACTGGTATTTTTGTGGTTTGTACGCTGCAGAATTGATTACTTAAGGTGCACGTAGTTTTGTAAAAAAACAGAACTAAAGAAATAAATAAAAAAAGGCAGAACATTTCAGATTCAGATGCCTGTATTTGCATGCCCTTTGACATCTGGACGCAAAGTCAATAAAGTTGATTTGAATCACTAAACTGTCTCTGGTCTACATTGTGCATACGGCTTTGAAAATGGCGCATTGGGCGCACGAATAAAGTGAATGACTCGACAATTTCATCAAAAGATTTTCTTTTAATTGTTTTACCCACAGAGACAAGTCTTGTATGTTACATACCAGTATGTCACAAATACATAGACTAACTTGTGTGCAAATGAGAACGAGAAGTGACAAAGCATATGAAATATACCAGAACCAATAATATACAGCACGCATTCCTCAACCATGATTAAGAAACACAATATACAGGAAGATCAGTCTGATGAAGAATAAAGTACACAAGATATTTTAGAGACAAATTACATAAAAGATACATTGATTTTAATAGCTTTTATCCCACAAAGAAAATATACAAGCCAGGGGAAGAAATTGTTTCAAGCATACCCCCCAGAAAATCTTCACAAATAAAAAAGCTGAGGAGATGCCATGTCGGTCATTATCCAGGGCTGGTTATTATGGCATAGATGGAATTTCACTGCTTTCCCACGCAGGGTCAATACACAAGCTTGGAATTACAAGTTCTAGCTGTGTTCAGAGTAGTTTGAAGACGCTGAGCTTTAAGGTTTTCACATCCCATATAACTAATATAAACATCTGAATTTGAATTGCCTTCTTCTATAGTGTGGTAGTGAAAGAGTTAAAACATTTTCAAAATCGTCAACTTCAGCCACGAGACCTCGTTTGTTGAGCTACGGTACAATATGAATTGTTCATTTCTTACCAAAATTGTCACATTGACAGAGAAGGTCGCAAAAGTTGGCCTTATTTTGACCAGTGCGCAAACAATCATATTCCCTCATCTATATCCCTCTGAGCTGAGATGACATCGCCACCAAATAGGACGTCGACTTTGAACCAAAGTACTGAGCGCCTGCCACCGGCAACGTGTTAAAAGCTGGAGGCTGAACCAGGGGGTTAACACGTTCATCTCACCGGCAGGCAGCACAACCCCATCTTTCTTCCTCTGTCATTCAATCTCTCTAAACCTCTATGTTTCAAAGTGACAATTTAACATGTTCCCTCAGAGGGGAAAGGCTCAAAACTATTTACACTAGCAGCTGCATGCACTTATAATAATAATAATAATAATAATAATAATAATAATAATAAACATATTGAGAATAATAGTAACAAGCGAATGGAACATGTAGCGAAATCAGGACGTACATGGACTTGGCAAGGCTTGTGTGAAATATGGGGAAGGTGTGGCAGGGCTGCGAACGTGGTTTGAGTGGTGAAACGGTCACTTTCACTTCACAACATCGGCTAGCCGAACTGTAACCCCCCCCCCCCCCCCCCCTCACCACCGGGATGACCTGAAGATGCATCAGCAGTCACAGCTTTCTCACAAATTTACATTCAGAGCTCCAACACACAGTGAGACTGGGAAGAAGAGTTCAGCTGTCTGCCGGGACCAAGGGGGCATTCATCAACACTCAAAAAGGACAGTGTACTGTGTACATTCATTGACACAGTCAAAGAATATCGAAAAGTACATCCCCACAGCGGTATCCACACACAGTGTATATTCAGTCTGATTGAATCATTGAGTCAGGTTATACTCGACACATTCATTAGAGACACACATTCGTTGAGATCTTTGAATGACATGATATTGGACTTGGCCAGAATGTGAGAGATTGACTGACGGGTACAGAGAGACAATCGGAGAAACACATTCCAGAGAGACACAATCATATATCTTCATAGACATACAGTAGATACAATCATAGATAGATACACATTCTTGACATGCAATCTCGAGGATACGTCAATCACACAGCGATGATTCCTGAATCATGATTGACCTGTAACTTGAACTCTTATCAATTTCTTGATTTGAAATCCTTTTTTTCTCTCTGCATCTCCATCTCAGGTTTTACTTATTTGAGGCCTTCATTTAAAAATATAGATCCTTCATATTAGGTGTATAAGCTGATTTACATGAGGACATGCATGCAACCGACTTAGGTCTGTCCCCTCTTCGTCGATTCATCTGTTGGTTTCATCTTAATTTGTCCTTTATTTTCAAATGCTTTTTTCTCCCATGCTGACTGCATTATTTCCTGAAAAATGATACGCGTATGTCTGGTAAGCACTCGATTTTAAAGAGGTCCTTCTGCACGAGGGACACAATTTTACAGATTTGACCATTTAAATCAATCAACAAAATCCTACGACTATTATTGGACTAAATGTCTTTAGTCGAGGACAGCCCGGAAATGATCTCAAGTTAGGATCCAACCCTTGTTGAGGAAATAGCACAGTGAGTTACAGTAATGTTCACAAGTATTTTTTAGGAAGTGTAGATCTGACCAAATGCACTGTTAAAAGATTGACAACCTTAAAGGTGCACTAGGCAGTTTTGGGACAGACATTTGAAATCCATTTGATTCTATTATTGTCCTCAGAGGAAAAGTGGGTCCCAGAAACACTGTTTGCTGTTGTTTACATTACAACAGCAGGGCCAGCAATCCTGTTAACAAACATTCAAATAAGCATCTTCTAAGTTTACATTTGGCTCACAGTGCCTCACAATCATGTTGTTTTGATGTTGCACGATGATATAAGAAAAAATAAGTCATTTCAACTAGCTATATGCTTTGTAAATTAATTGCATTCATACTGCAGAGGTAAATTAAAATCCCCCCAACCCCCAAAACTGCACAGTGCACCTTAAAAACAAATGTACAAGTCTATTGCGCTATCTTAAATAAATCTATGACTTTACTGAACTCTATTGCCTTCTAATGACTAGCGTATTATCCAGTTAGTAGTCAAGGCAGACGTAACCAAGCACATCTGGATGATGTAATAAAGCTAGCACGGATCTTTGGTTTCCCAGTTGCCGGTGTACAGTAGGACTGGTGACAGTGGGCGTGTTTACATTTACATTATTCCAATATTGTTTTTAAAATACCTGAGTATCCCGTCTATGAGTTAACACATGTAAACGCCATATCCCGATTATGAGATGATTATTGGTGATTATTATTATGATCGATGGGATGTGGATATTAGCTTGGATACAGAGGTTTACTGTTGGGTCTTGAGGTCTGTGGGACTTTCGTTTCCAAGGTAACCCGTCGGTTACTTATGTATGCTTGCATATTGGCGATCGGAAAATGAAAATTCTAACAAGAGACCTTATAAACGGGATATTAACCAGGTTCAGGAATATGAATGTGAATGTAAACCCACTCACTAACTCCTAAAGATTGCCATTACTCTAGTAGAAGCCCTCCAGATTTTGAGTAGAAGACACCATAATTAAAGGGTCTTTGGGTAGGTTTTTGTAGCTGCTCTATAGATTGAAACAGAGAGGGACTAAAGAACTAAATCAACACACAACACGTATTTCTTTACTTATCAGTCATCATGAACAAGCTAGACGAGCTTAAGCACTTAATAAGTACAAACCAAATTGAGTCAAGCAGTGAGCGGTGTGTGTGCACATCCACAGACATACTAATGCATACGTATGTACATATGTACCACACACACACACACACCACACACCCACCCACACCCACACACACACACACACACACACACACACACACACACACACACACACACACACACACACACACACAGGCTAGGTAGAGGATGAGTTGTGTGGTCCCACCAATTCATCCTCGACCCCTAGACTGTTCTCTGAGCAGCGCAGAATGTTCTGAAGGCAAGCGTGGATATCTGCTAAACATGGCTATGGAAGGGAGGAGGAGAGGAGAGATGGTGGGGAGGAGAGAGTGAGAGAAGGAGTTCTTCAGACCCCTCTCCACCCTCCTCCTCCTGCTCCTCCTCCTCTTCACCCTACTCTCCCCTGCTGTAGAAAATGTCTTATGGAGAATCCAATCCAGAAATCTCCAAAGTTCTGTATTTCAATCTCCAACCTTGGTCATTGACGTGACATCACTTCTCGGAAGGGATGAGTTCATTTCCAGACATGCGTTGCCACGTGGGTGGAGCTTGGAGTTGCTTGTCCCCCCATGTGTTGACCGCTGTATCCCATCACGCCATTGGTGCCGTATAGATTCACACCTGCCATGTGCTGAGTCACCTGAATCAGAAAAACACGCACGGACAGACAATCTTATACCACATCAAATATGGACAATGAACAATAATAGACATGCACATGTACTCCGATAAACACACACATACACATTAGGGTTGGGTACCGTTCACATTCGAACCGATACTGGTTCGATACGGAATCTATACCGGTACCCGACGGTACCTTTTTTGGTACTTTCATTATAACACATTTTTTATTTCTGTTGTAAAACTAAATTAAAGTCTAAACTTCTCAATTTCAACATTGTTATCACACCACACAAACTAAAACCCCTACCTACCTCCCTCTCCCAAACCGATTTTTTTTATGTTGCAAGATGTACATTTATAATTATTATTTATAAATACCATCAAACTCCTCTGACCTGAGTTAAGTGCACATGGAGTTGTAACCTGGAGCCCGATGCATGAAGCGATATATATAAACGAACAGCCAATAAATGTGAAGTTATCTTTGAACCTTGGTTGTCAAGCCTCATCAATATAACACCCCCCACCCTTTCCTCACTAATGGAACTGGTGTCGGGGAGTCACTCCGCTGTGAGCGTTTCCAGGGTTAGCCGCTAACTTAGCTTACTTAGCTTAGCTTAGTTAGCGGCTAACGTTAGTTAAGGTTTACCGCGATGTGGACATACAGGAATGGCGAGGATGCCAAGCATCATCAAACACATCATCAGACCATCATCATCATCATCATCAGACCTGATCCAGATGTCTTTGCTGCTGGAGAGAAGCTCCAAGTGGTGACCAAATGCAACTACCTTGGAATGATCCTAGATTGCAACCTCACATTTAAAAAAAAAAACAGGTAAAAAAAGGCACGAGAACAGTCAAATTCAATCTATCCAACTTCCGATACTGTCTGAACATTGAAGGAGCAACACTGTACTTCAATGCCATCATCATGTCACACCTTACATACTGTATTACCAGATGGACCCAGGCCTGCAAAACAACTCTAGCACCCATTCAATCTGCGTACAAACAGGCTCTGAAGGTTTTGGACCAGAAGCCTATCCGTCACCACCACTGCAATACCCTGGACAAGCATGCCCTCTTGAGCTGGGACAACATCATTAAGTTAACCGATGCCAGTCTGGTCTTTAAAATCCTCCATGGTCTAGCCCCACCCCCACGTTCGGATTTTTTTCACTCTCAGCAGCAGGTTCACCAGAACTGTCGCACCGGGTGATTTGGCTGTTCCACGGAAAAACACATTCAGCCAATCAGCCCTCTCCGTGAGAGCTGCTAAGACCTGGAACGCCATACCAATTTACATCCGCAATATTGAAACACACAGATCATTCAAACACAATCTTAAAACATGGTTAAGAAATAACTACACATGTGAACACAACAGCCGTTCAGAACTCTAACCCTATCTGCTTGCTTGCCCACATGTACATGTATGATCGTATGTACCTAATATGTAGTATTATTGTTTGTACATTGTCTGTACATGTCTGCTGTATATATTTTGCATGATGTGTTTTAACCAGTTCTTAATTAACTGTATGCCATATATGTTATGCTTTCTTTTTTAGCGGCTTTTTAACACCAGGCCCAGGGACAATGGTCGAAAATGAGCTTTGGCTAACACTGTCTAACACATTTACATAAGTTCATTAATGTGTGCTGTCCCTGTTCAAATAAAGTTTTAACTGAAATTAAACTGAAACTGAACATTTGCTCGCGCAGGTCTGTGTCTTATGAAATGACAATTGCATGTCATTGAAGGTCCGTGCTGGTCTGTGTCTATAATGAAATGATAATTGCGTGTCATTGGAATTCTGACCATTTTCGAACTGGGTGGATCTTAGGTACCGAAATGTGGCACCGATTGATCTAACGTGAATCGCTACTCTGTAGTACCGACGTAATTCGGTCAGTACCCTTAAAAGTACAGAGTTCGGTACCCAACCCAACATACACACATACACACACACACCTGGGTAATGTTCCACTGTAGCTGCTGGGCCTGTTGTCCGTACACCTGCTGCTGACCCATCATCACGTTCTGCTGCTGTCCCATCATGCCTTGGGGCATCCCTGGCATGTAGGGTGATGCAGTAACACCGCTAGGCTGAGCCATGACACCCTGTGCTACCATCATGCCGTTCTGCTGTCCCACCATACTGCCCTGCTGTCCCATGACGCCGTTCTGCTGTCCCACCATACTGCCCTGCTGAACCCCCATCATCCCGTTCTGTTGAAGTCCCATCATCCCGTTCTGTTGAAGTCCCATCATCCTGTTCTGTTGAAGTCCCATCATCCCGTTCGGTTGAAGTCCCATCATCCTGTTCTGTTGGACCCCCATCATGCCACTCTGCTGTTGTCCCATCATGGCTATCTGTGATGCCGTCATGGTACCTCCCATTCCCCCTGCTTGGGCCAGGGAATGGTATGAACCATACGGATGGGTGGGGTATCCCATCTGGTTCATGTATAGACCTGCTGGAAATATAATCACATGTATAGAGTATGTTAAACCCCTGCACCATAGAACAGGAATAGAGACAAAGGGCTAGTATATCAGGTAGCCGCAATAGCGTCCCAGCTTGCTAGCGCAAAGCTGGACCGGAGGAGATGCCATACCGCTAGAGTTTGCTCGTATTTTCTCAAACTCACAACATGTAATCACACACCAAGCGCACCTACTTGATTGTTGTACAATTATATATTGTCTGGAGAGAAAGACGAACAAGAAAACTCACCCCAATTTAGTAAAAATCCACTTTTATAGCTTAATCTTTAGTACTGTGTTCTTCTTCTTGTGTTCTACTTTTATTTGATGAAGCTGCTGTGGAGAATCAGATGGCCGTTTCCATGGCAGCACAGTTGATGAAAGTTCAGCAGAAGAATAATGTTAGTGGAAGCAAGTCTTGTAACTACAGATGGAACTACAGGGTGCGTTAAGTAACTGAGCGCTCACGGTGAAGATGCTCATTGTGAGCACTGAGCATATATTTGAATCACTTAACGTTCTGCTCTATCGGAGTGCTGAGCAACTGCCTTTAACACATTGAGTGCCAGCCACGAGAAATCTCGTTATTTCATCAATCTAGCCTCACGTTACCATTGGGGATCTATCTGAGCTCGAACAGGGAAAATACCGCCCCCTATCGTCTCTCCGGATGGTATTGCACCCATTGGATTGGACTGAATGAAATGGATGGGAAAAAAAGAGTCCGGAATCCACATTTTACTTGTCAGCAGTGTTGGGACTAACGCGTTACAAAGTAACGCGTTACAGAAACGAAGTTACTTTTTGCCGCAACTAGTACTCTAACGCATTACTTTTGAAATTCAGTAACGCTACTTACGTTACTGAATGGTTCGTCACTGCGTTATTTGCGTTATATACGGCGTAGATTGATAGCGAGCGGTAGTGATTATTATTATTATTATTATTATTATTATTATTATTATTATTATTATTATTATTATTATTATTATTATTATTATTATTATTATTATCCTCATATCCTGTCTGCCTGGCTGCGGGGAACGCTATGCTGGGGGCGTGTTTTGTTTACTATTCCTAATAATGGCAGCGCCCAGGCAGAGCACTCGCGTATTTCTCTTTTGTCGAGCGAAAAGAAAATAACGTTTTAGTTATGTCATTTGTGTTTTGGCTCAAAGATACTGGAGTCCAGACCAGAGAGCGTCAGTCAGTGGCCACTGGCCATCAGAAATGCGCAAACCAGAAATGCGGCTACGGAAAGAAATAGACCCTCTATTGTAAACAAAACAAAACGAAACGAACTAACAAACCATTTAGCAACTACTTGGAGAGATAATTAATATACAATACAACATGGAAACGAGATAAAGAACATGTTTGAGGCGCTGCTGGAGTCAACTGGACTAACGCTACTACATCTCGACCACCGCAGACTTTGGTGAGTCAGTGCAATGTGTTTACTGAAACTAAGTTGATCAACGGATTTTGACTGTACGCAATCTGCCAGGGAATCTCATAATACTAATCAAACAATATAAATATAGTCCTTTCATGCACAATTGATATCCTAACTATTCTAACGTTGCAATGCTTTGATTGATATCTTAAACAACGTTGCAACTTGCAAGATGGTGAATGAATGAAAACTTTATTTAACAGATTGCAGAATGGGTACAATACAGTACGGCTCAATACATACAATTGTTAAGGGGATGCAGACCAGAGAAAGACGTTTGTCTTGTTTACATCAGGGTCCCCCATTTTCAATTCATATAGACATTTATGACATACACAACATACATGACATTTATGGCATAGGGACATATAGGTATTTAGTACTGATACATTTGTGACAAACGGTATTCAAATATACAGTACTGTTGTCTGTTACCCCTAGCTTTGGGTAGGGCGTTCCACATTGATGTGGCATAATTGCGAAACGTGTTTAGTCCCTTGTTTGAGCCGAATCTGGGTTTTACATGATTTGTTGAGCTTCCTCTGGTGTAGTGGTTGTGGTATTCACTGACCTTTGGGAAGTATTTTGACATGTACATGGGTACCCCGGTCGTATAGTGTATCTTGTAGACCAGGCCCATTGCAAGTTGCTGTACTCTGTCGTCTACTCTAAGCCATCCTAGGTTGTCAAAGTGGGCAGGGGTGAGGTGGGTTCTGGGGTTCAGGTCAAGTAGTAGTCTGACCAGTTTGTTTTGTGATGTTTGTAATTTTGTTTTAAGCGCCTTTGAGGTGCTTTGGTACCATGAGGTGCACGCATAGTCGTAGTACCCTTGAATTATAATGGTTATAATGAAACGCTCCGGCGACATCAAGGCTGTTCCTTCATGGGCATGGGACTCGGGAGCAATCTTTTTTTTTTGTTTTTTTTTTTTAATAACTAAATAGTTACTTTTCACAGTAACTCATTACTTTTGGGTGTAAGTAACTAGTACAGTAACGAAGTTACTTTGAAATGAAGTAACTAGTAAAGTAACTGAGTTACTATTTTTCAGTAACTAGCACAACACTGCTTGTCAGGCATGTAACCGGAGACGATCCCATTCATTGCCGAGCCGCAGAACAGCGTGGAATATGTGTTTCCAGTACCCAGCGTTGGATCAATAAACACGATCGATATTTGGAATAGCGATCAGGAATTGGAATAATCTTTTTGGAGAACATCTGATCTGAGGTAAGGAATCTATTTGACCAGTCTTGGGATAATCAGAGTTTTTTTCACCTATATCTCAGCGTGTCCCATATGTGTGTGTGTGCGTGTGTGTGTGTGTGCTGATCAGGAAATAAGATAATCGATTTTTCAGCCCGCTTCTCTAGCGTGCATAAGTACACATATACTATCGATAATCTAGCATTTATTTGAAAACGATTAACACTTTAAGTGCCGAAAACATGTTTAGGCGTCCTTCCCCGCCATGCTCAAGTTGCCGAGGACGCCGTAACTCGTCTTTGTTCTGTTTACATCTTTTTTCGATTTTCCCAGTCTGAACTTCACCGCAGAGCTTTTGGCAGAGAGTTTGAACAGAAAACTGCATTTCCTCTCAAATTACACTAGGTGGCAGTGTCCCCCTATTTTCTAACACTGTATCACAAGATAATGAATATTGCACCCCACAATGAATCTGGCATTTGATTGGCCAGCATACCTGACCAGTGTGACCACAGGTATAAAAGTTTAGCGGGATCCCAGAATCGACGAGGTTTTGTAGGGGAGAGAGAGAGAGAGATAGATAGAGCGATAGAGAGAGAGATTGAGAGAGATATTTGAATTGAGATCAGCCTATAGTCTATATTTATAGTTTTATACAGTATAGTGGTAGTATCAGAACAATTGTAAGGTTTCAGCTGTGCTTTAGAAGTACTTAGTCGTGCTAAGTAGTAGTACTATTGTGAGGGAGGGCAAGGCCACCCGCATTTCATTGTATACTTGTATGCCGTGACAATTAAAACTCTTGACTTGACTTGACTTGAAGCGATTAGTATGTAGTCTAGGTAGTATATTTCAGTAGTAGTAATAGTAGTTTGATCTGTTAGTAGTTCCATTTAGATCAGTATGAGGAGACGTAGTGTAGGTAAGAGAGGCAACAGACCGACAGCGGATCGGTTTGTTCAAACGAAGCTGGCGTTTGGACCCGCCGTTGCAGCAGCAGTAGCACCAACGACCGGACCTTTGGTAGCTCCGATCGGAGAGGTGGCTGCTGTGCTGATATCTTCTTCAGCAGAGTCCTCGGACAGCGATTCAACGGTCCATGAATCTGATGGGAGCGCCGATTGGGAACCACCAGGTAAGGATTGTGTGTGTGTGAAACGTGTATATTTGATGATGATTTACCTAACGCTAATTGATTCATTGTATACTGTGAATATGTAACGTTAGTTCGCCAACCAACGCCGGTATGCATTTATTATAGCTCCGGAGTCATCTGACGAGGATATCGATCTGGGTCGGAGGTATTATGGTTCTGATTCATCTCACGAGTCCGACGGGGGACGCGGTGGTGGTCGAGGGGAGAAGGGTAAGTCCCTTGAGCATGCATGTTCAAATCGATAGTTGCATGCTATAGAGGCAGAGGCATCACCATGTGCTATATATTTGATTGTGTGTGTGTGTGTGAGCTGTAATCAATGGAATTGTGCTAAATGCTATGCTACACATGCATATAGAGGCCACCATGTGCTGCAAAGTTCAAAGCTGTTGGATAGGGGTCATGCCCTTTGATCTTTGTGTGTGTGTGTGTGTGTGCTGTAATCAATGGAATTGTGCTAAATGCTATGCTACACATGCATATAGAGGCCACCATGTGCTGCAAAGTTCAAAGCTGTTGGATAGGGGTCATGCCCTTTGATCTTTGTGTGTGTGTGTGTGTGTGCTGTAATCAATGGAATTGTGCTAAATGCTATGCTACACATACATATAGAGGCCACCATGTGCTGCAAAGTTCAAAGCTGTTGGATAGGGGTCATGCCCTTTGATCTTTGTGTGTGTGTGTGTGTGTGTGTGCTGTAATCAATGGAATTGTGCTAAATGCTATGCTACACATGCATATAGAGGCCACCATGTGCTGCAAAGTTCAAAGCTGTTGGATAGGGGTCATGCCCTTTGATCTTTGTGTGTGTGTGTGTGTGTGTGTGCTGTAATCAATGGAATTGTGCTAAATGCTATGCTACACATGCATATAGAGGCCACCATGTGCTGCAAAGTTCAAAGCTGTTGGATAGGGGTCATGCCCTTTGATCTTTGTGTGTGTGTGTGTGCTGTAATCAATGGAATTGTGCTAAATGCTATGCTACACATGCATATAGAGGCCACCATGTGCTGCAAAGTTCAAAGCTGTTGGATAGGGGTCATGCCCTTTGATCTTTGTGTGTGTGTGTGTGTGTGTGTGTGTGCTGTAATCAATGGAATTGTGCTAAATGCTATGCTACACATGCATATAGAGGCCACCATGTGCTGCAAAGTTCAAAGCTGTTGGATAGGGGTCATGCCCTTTGATCTTTGTGTGTGTGTGTGTGTGCTGTAATCAATGGAATTGTGCTAAATGCTATGCTACACATGCATATAGAGGCCACCATGTGCTGCACACACACACACACACACACACACATGTACATGTACATGCTTTGATGTACAATGGCCGCTGATTTATTTTGTGTTCATACAGGATCCGACACAGAGTCCGGCGCAGGTACACCAACATGCTTGGGTATGTACTAACTACATTCATGTATGTAAATGTATTACTATTGTGTTTTATGAGACTTACTTACTGAATGAATTTAATCCAATTCAGATTCTGGCGCAGACTCCACAGAGAGTGACGCAGAGACTGGCAACGACATAGGATCACATTCTACTCCTGCAGGTAATTGTACATAAAATATAACACATAATGCTATATATATATATATATATATATATATATCATGTAAATAAAATGACAATACGTTGCCCTAGTGTAATGTATTACATCATGTGATTCTAGAACTGGATGCTAGTCTGGACATGCCGGAACCCGTTGCAGGGCGGAAACGCACATCTAAGAGCGGTAAGTTGGCCTCACTCTGCACACCACTTCCAGCTCTGACCTCTGACCCCCACACCACGTCCAGCTCTGACATCTGAACCCCACACACACTCACTCATTCACTCACACACAGTTTGAATGAATGAATGTTTGTCTACAGTAGGGGTGTTATAGTATATTTGTATAATTGACAGGTCGTGGCGTGCGACGCGGAGGAGCGAAGAGCAGGGCTGCGATCCGTCAGGAAGAGGAGAATGCCTGGTCTCGTGAGGGCTGGGTGCCTCACAGGATCCCCTTCACAGCCCAACCGGGGTTGCTCCAGGACGCCGCGGCACTGAAATCGTACCGGCCTGCAAAATGGCTAGATCTGTTCCTGACGGATGCTTTTCTCAATTCCATTGTTGCCCAGACCAACCTCTACGCTGATCAGTCCATTGCCCGGCTGGACCCCACGCTAACCAGTAGCAGGGCACTGCTTTGGAAGGCCCTCACATTGAAAGAGCTGAAGAAGTTCCTTGGACTCAATTTCCTGAGCAGTGTCCTTCGGAAGCCTCGCGTGGACATGATGTGGACCACAGACGATATGATGTACACACCGTACTACTCGGAGACCATGCCACGCAACCGGTATCAATTGATCTGGCGATTCCTCCACTTTGCGGACAATACATCCCTGGAAGTTAGACAAATTGTGTAAGGTACGCCCTGTAGTCGACCATGTCAACGCGAGGTGCAAGGAACTGTACCAGCCCGAACGTGAGCTCGCCATTGACGAGGGGGTGATGGCATGGCGAGGCCGCCTGACCTTCCGGGTCTACAACCCCAACCCGGTATGGCATCAAGTCGTACTTCCTGTGCGAATCACGCACAGGATATTGCTTTGCATTTAAGCCATATTGCCGGGAAGGCTCGCTCCTGGGGGACACGGTCGTCGGTCTGCTTGGACGTTTGTCTGGGGCCGGATATACGTTGTACATGGATAACTTCTACAACAGTGTACGCATGTCCGCCAGGCTCCGACAGTTGAGGACCGACGTCTGTGGTACCCTCAGGAAGCACCGGGGGGAGCCAGCCATCATCAAGAACGTGACCAAATGTGACATCGGTGTGGGGGAGCGCATTGCGGTCAACAACAAGGAGGTCCTGATCGTGGCATGGCGCGATAAGAGGATCGTGAAGA
Source organism: Notolepis coatsorum (assembly GCF_963971535.1). Taxonomy (NCBI): domain Eukaryota; kingdom Metazoa; phylum Chordata; class Actinopteri; order Aulopiformes; family Paralepididae; genus Notolepis; species Notolepis coatsorum. Next base: position 40,008,298 of record NC_140168.1, on the reverse strand, counting down.
CCATCAGCAGCTACCACGAGGACACCATGGAAATGGCGAAGGTGTGGAAGAAGCAGAAGAAGGGCAAAGCGCTGAGGGTGGAGATGCTCAAGCCGTCATCAATCATGCCGTACAATAAATTCATGAACGGCGTCGATCAGCTGGATCAAAACCTCTCGTACTATCCGGTTACACGTAAGACTGGAAAGTGGACCAAAAAGTTTGTGATGTATCTGATCCAAATATGTATGTTCAACGCTTTTGTCTTGTACAAAAGCAAGCACCCACAAGGGCATTACTACAACCTCTTCCGGTTCACCAGGGCTGTGGCGCGGACCTACACAGGGGGTCAGGAGAAGAAGATTCCTGGGGTGACAGCGGAGATGGAGGCGGAGGCAGGGGGTGGGGGTGAGGAGGAGGCAGGGGGTGGGGATGAGGAGGAGGCAGGGGCTGAGCAGGTGGGGCGTGACGGGCAGCACGACCCTAGGGCCCCACCGGGGGACCCGCAGAGCAGATTAGTGGGTGGCTTTGTGAAGCATGTAATGGTTGCATACAAAGCCACCCCCAAGCAAAAGCTACCGTGTAGGAAATGTTGGGTCTGCAGTAGGCGTGGCATCAGGAGTGAGACCAGATATTTTTGCACATCGTGCAAAGTCCCCCTGCATCGTGACAAATGCTTCGCTCTGTACCACACAAAGAGGGATTTCTCTAAATAGTTTCTTTATTAGTTGTCATACAGAAGTACAGACTACTTCTAAATAATCCGGCACACAGAAGTACAGATTACTTCTAAATAATCCATCATTGTGTGATACAGACAGAACCATGTGTACCGGTACATAGTATAGCTAGCTGAGAGTAGTATAGTATAGTATAGTATAGTATAGTATAGTATAGTATAGTGTATGGGTAGTTGCACTGTTTTCTGTACAAGACAAATGCGTTGAACACATGTATTTGGGCCACGGTTGTCGATATTGCATAGGCATGTTTGGACCACTTGCAGATGAGACGTTATGTTAGCGATCTAGCTGTGTCGACTCCATTCATCATTTGCATTGTGTGTGTATATGGTTTATTTTTTTATTTATCTTTTTCCCCCCTAATTTTTACCGTTTGCACAGAACCAATGGTTGCTGACAGTCACCCAGTTTATAAAAGTATATACTGTAGGTAACATACCACACTTTTCTAATGCAGTCCATTGGCCTCTTATTTATATACTTTGGAAGCATGTATTGGATATTTTTTGGTCCACAGATCATCTGGCGATTCATCCATTTATCAATGGACAATGCAGTCATCGATGCGAGAGACCAAGTAAGATATGCCCTGTAGTTGATCATGTGATGTGCCTGTACTGTGAATGTTACCAGCAAACTTCTAAATGCACTGAAACAATGGTTGGTTATCCTCCAGTGTTCACTTTTCATAAGGTATTGTCTTGGTAAATTACCATAATCCTATACTGTGAATGTTACCAGCAAACTTCTAAATGCACTGAAACAATGGTTGATTATCCTCAAGTGTTTACTTTTTATAAGGTATTGTCTTGGTAAATTACCATAATCCTATACTGTGAATGTTACCAGCAAACTCCTAAATGCACTGAAACAATGGTTGGTTATCATCAGCCAGTGTTCACTTTTTATAAGGTATTGTCTTGGTAAATTACCATAATCCTATACTGTGAATGTTACCAGCAAACTCCTAAATGCACTGAAACAATGGTTGGTTATCATCAGCCAGTGTTCACTTTTTATAAGGTATTGTCTTGGTAAATTACCATAATCCTATACTGTGAATGTTACCAGCAAACTTCTAAATGCACTGAAACAATGGTTGATTATCCTCCAGTGTTCACTTTTTATAAGGTATTGTCTTGGTAAATTACCATAATCCTATACTGTGAATGTTACCAGCAAACTTCTAAATGCACTGAAACAATGGTTGATTATCCTCCAGTGTTCACTTTTTATAAGGTATTGTCTTGGTAAATTACCATAATCCTATACTGTGAATGTTACCAGCAAACTCCTAAATGCACTGAAACAATGGTTGGTTATCATCAGCCAGTGTTCACTTTTTATAAGGTATTGTCTTGGTAAATTACCATAATCCTATACTATGAATGTTACCAGCAAACTCCTAAATGCACTGAAACAATGGTTGGTTATCATCAGCCAGTGTTCACTTTTTATAAGGTATTGTCTTGGTAAATTACCATAATCCTATACTGTGAATGTTACCAGCAAACTTCTAAATGCACTGAAACAATGGTTGATTATCCTCCAGTGTTCACTTTTTATAAGGTATTGTCTTGGTAAATTACCATAATCCTATACTGTGAATGTTACCAGCAAACTTCTAAATGCACTGAAACAATGGTTGATTATCCTCCAGTGTTCACTTTTTATAAGGTATTGTCTTGGTAAATTACCATAATCCTATACTGTGAATGTTACCAGCAAACTCCTAAATGCACTGAAACAATGGTTGGTTATCATCAGCCAGTGTTAACTTTTTATAAGGTATTGTCTTGGTAAATTACCATAATTTTATACTGTGAATGTTACCAGCATATGTGTCTAATGCACAGCAACAATGGTTGGTACTGATGACTTGTCACCCAGTTTATTGAACATATTTTGAAATAAAAATGTTAATTTCATCAAAGTTTCAAGTTTTCTGCATTGTAAAGTATTCTGTATTTTATAATAATGTTTTCTGGACCTACACCAGTAGTTATAACTTACTTGTTCATTAGCGCCAGGCATGGTAGTTGATAAGGTAGTAGTATTTCCAAGTGAAACTAATTGATATATTATCAATACAAGCTATTATTACTTTATGAATGTGTTTATCATGTATGGACGAATAAATTGGAAAACAGGTAGGTACAGAGCAACACAGTGTCTACAACACGGGAGCAGATTATGCACAGTACATGAATGAGAAACAGTCAAAATGTTTTTTTTTGTTTATTGCATGCACATGATCTATAATACCTGATCGGTACAATATCTACTAACCTGATCAATACAATATATTCCCACCTGATCGATATAATAGTATTACTGCATTTCAAGTTTGTCAGTCAGTCAGTCGGACTGTCAATCAAACAATCAAACAATAAATCAATCAAACAACCAACAAAACAATCTATCAATCAATCAAACAATAAAACAATCTATCAATCAAACAACCAATAAAACAATCTATCAATCAAACAACCAACAAAACAATCTATCAATCAAACAACCAACAAAACAATCTATCAATCAAACAACCAATAAAACAATCTATCAATCAAACAACCAACCAACAAAACAATCTATCAATCAAACAACCAATAAAACAATCTATCAATCAAACAACCAACAAAACAATCTATCAATCAAACAACCAATAAAACAATCTATCAATCAAACAACCAACAAAACAATCTATCAATCAAACAACCAACAAAACAATCTATCAATCAAACAACCAATAAAACAATTTATCAATCAAACAACCAACAAAACAATCTATCAATCAAACAACCAACAAAACAATCTATCAATCAAACAACCAATAAAACAATCAATCAATCAAACAATCTATCAATCAAACAACCAATAAAACAATCTATCAATCAAACAATAAAACAATAAAACAATCTATCAAACAAACCATCCATCCATCCATCCCAGTCTAAATTGCTTTATAACACGTTCAGTACCTATTATCACCTGGCGGCGCACCGTTCATAAAAGTGCCTGTAACTCCTTTTCTAAAGAATCCACCTGGATTTTTACCTTGTGTTGACCTTTTTTAACTTGTAATTGTGAACGAACAAAGACATGCAGAAACAAACGTTTTTTTTCATTGTGTACATCAACTTGTCGTCGTCAAATGAGCCAAACCATTTCCCCATAGTTATAATATAAAATATAGAAATAGCTCCGCTTAGATCATGAGATATGCTAAAATCGCCCAGGAATCCTGGCAATGCACAGTCATTTCCGGATTTCTGGCCAGCATTCAAAGTGTTAATAAATAGGCTGAAAAATGACAACGTGTTTTGTGTATTCCACTAAAGCGTGATTCCTGCAGAATCACCTTTTTTTCTGGAAGTTTCCAAAAACGAACGTTTTTCAAAATGGTATAAAACGGAAATGTACCGATTAAAAAACAATCCGTTTCGACAATGTTGACTGCAAACAAGTCATTGATAAGCGACGGGCGTATTAGACACATAGCCATCATTTAAGATATAGTTTATGCGTTCGCAAATGTGCTCGCCCTCCCATTGACTACAGCGCCGGCACTCAAGCACTAAATCGCGTGCCCCCTGCTGGCACTCAAAGTGTCAATGACCCCTCCGCATTTGACAGATGTAAGAGCGTCCGTGTAGGATCCATTTCTGAGCCGCTCAGTTACTTAACCGTTTCTAGAAGGACTACCAACGTCTCTCTCAAGACAAGTCTGATCACTCCTCCACTCCTGCCTAGCCCTCAGTCATCTCCTCCACTACTGCCTAGCCCTCAGTCATCTCCTCCACTCCTGCCTAGCCCTCAGTCCCCCTTCCTCTCTCTCTCTGCTCTCTCTCTCTCTCTCTCTCTCTCTCTCTACACTCATTGTCTCTCTCTCTCTCTCTACACTCATTGTCTCTCTCTCTCTCTCTCTCTCTGCTCTCTTCATCACAGGAGCAGAGTCAGGTGTCCGAGACTCGTTTACACCAGCTGTCACTCGGCAGCTCATCTTCAGCTTTGCCATAAAGACCCGGTCCTGACTCCGCGAGTTTGCCCGATCGTAGCCTCAGTTTTCTCCGTTGGTCTCACGTGTTTCTAGTCATTATTTCTCGTAGCTGTTCCGTCAGCATTTTCGGAATATTCCTGTTGCTTGTTCCGTCAGCATTTTACCCCGCTCCAATTGGCTTGTTGCCGTTCTGTCAGCATTTCGCCTCGCCTAATTCCTGTTCTCCTATGCCTTCGGCCTACTCCTCGACCTCCTTCCTCGCTTGGATCCCCCCTTTCACCATCAGCTCCGCCAGCCTTCCCCCTCGTCCGGTCCCCAGCCCCAACCTGCTTTGTAATAAACACACCCCGATCTTGAGGTTTTAATCTACTGCCTGCCTGCCTGCCTGCCTGCCTGCCTGCCTGCCTGCCTGCCTGCCTGCCTGCCTGCCTGCCTGCCTGCCTGCCTGCCTGCCTGCCTGCCTGCCTGCCTGCCTGCCTGCCTGCCTGCCTGCCTGCCTGCCTGCCTGCCTGCCTGCCTGCCTGCCTGCCTGCCTGCCTGCCTGCCTGCCTGCCTGCCTGCCTGCCTGCCTGCCTGCCTGCCTGCCTGCCTGCCTGCCTGCCTGCCGCACTTGGGTTCACTAGTCCAGCCCTGGCATCTTGATAACGGCAACTAATGAGTAACTAACAAGACGTGACCCTTTCTACACATCAACGCCATCCAGTGGTTTTCTGCCACAGGGTCCTCGGTTACCATGGCAACCACTCACCACAGAGATCGTTATTCATTTGAAACATATTTAACCCTTTCACTACGCTTTTCACTACCACACTACAGAAGGTTAACCTTTTATAGTGTGGTAGTGTAAGGGTTCAAACTCACATTTCACCTCAAAATTATTATCATTTTACTCAACATAAACTCAACATCACATTTAATTATTTTCTCTGAATATGTTTGTTTTGTAGCAAATATAGTCACAAATGTCTCGCACAAATGTCGTGCTCAATAATGCTCCTTGTTATAGAGTGTTTCTTCTCCCTTTCTACTCCTAGGACAGTGCATGCAACTATGTTATAATGTTATAATAACTGACAGTGTTCATCAACATTTTGCTTTTGCCATGGAAACACATCGCCTTTCTGTTTCATGAACCGAACCAATTCTGATTCCTGTGACAATATTATTGACCATTCTATGATAGCCATTTGATGATGTGCTGTCAGAAGTAGTATTGTCTCCCGGTGCTTAACATTAGGGCTGTGTCCCATCCTCCTCATACTCTATCATTCTAGTGAGAACATTGGGGCCATGTCCCATCCTCCTCATACTGTATCATTCTAGTGAGAACATTGGGGCCATGTCCCATCCTCCTCATACTGTATCATTCTAGTGAGAACATTGGGGCTATGTCCCATCCTCCTCATATCATTCTAGTGAGAACATGGGGCTGTTCCTTTATTGATCCCCTTGGGGACATTTGGGTGTCCTAGCAGCATGGTTGTGGATTACAGAAGGACCCCAGCCCCACTCAACCGCATCACCCTGTGTGACTCCCCAGTGGACACTGTGGAGTCCTTCCGCTTCCTGGGAACCATCATCTCCCATGACCTCAAGTGGGAGCTGAACATCAGCTCCCTCACCAAGAAAGCACAGCAGAGGATGTACTTCCTGCGGCAGCTGAAGAAATTCAACCTGCCAAAGACAATGATGGTGCACTTTTACACAGCCATCATTGAGTCCATCCTCACCTCCTCCATCACAGTATGGTACGCTGCAGCCACGGCCAAGGACAAAGGCAGGCTGCAGCGTGTCATCCACTCTGCTGAGAAGGTGATCGGCTGCAATCTACCATCTCTCCAGGATATGTACGCCTCCAGAACCCTGAAGCGTGCAGGTAAGATTGTGGCCGACCCCTACCACCCCGGTCACAACCTGTTTGAGTCGCTCCCCTCTGGCAGGAGGCTGCGGTCCATCAGGGCCAAAACGCCACAAGAACAGTTTCTTCCCCCACTGTGTTACATTAACACACACCTACTGGACTATATACTTGCCCACTGTATTGTTACCTCATTCTAATTAGTGTATATAATTGACCACAGCTGCCCAGTTGTACAGCCCTGACCTATTCCTATTTTATTTTTACTTAAAATGTTACTATATTCTATTGTGCTATATTTAATTTAGTTTATATCCCATCTGATTTATTCAACCTCTTATTTACAGTTGTACAGCCCTGGCCTATATTTTATTTCATAATTATATTATTCTATTGTGCTTAACTTGGCTCATATTTTATTTAATTTGACTCCACCTCTTTATTGTATTATCTGTCTGTTAATGTCTGTCCGCTAATGTCGCACCGATAACGTCCAAAGCAAATTCCTTGTATGTGAAAACTACTTGGCAAATAAAGACCTTTCTGATTCTGATGGGGGAGGGGAGGTACTGGTATGGGCAGGGGAATAGTAGAACGACAAGACAAATATAGGCAATACAATTATAATAAAGATACAAATAAATAGTGTAAACAATATAATTAACTCTGAATATAACAGTGTAATCAAAGGTGCAGATGAGGGTCTGTATGCCCTATCAGATATAGTATGTTACAATAAAAATGTATATATAATAAATAAATAATTAGAATCTGAATATATACTATGAGTAAGTAAAGTAAACAGTATGCACAGGTACAGTATACACAACTGGCATGACATACGGTGGTAACAGTTTTTTCCCCACAGCAGTCCGAACACTAAACACCCTGGCCCGCCCCCCTTTGCACAGACGGGCAAGCATCCGTCACTGACTGACACTGTTACATGTGACTGTCCTGTATGTATTTCTATATATATGTATTTATTGTGGGGATTGGGAGATGGGAGGGGGGCGTTTGATGTCTGATGTTTCATGTTGATGTCCCAGTGCTTTTATTTTAATTTTTTTTTTTATCTTTTTCCCCCTCCTTTTTCCTCCGATTTTCTCCCATCCCAATGTTAGTCGTTATGCCAATTCCCAATCCCCTTCCTGGTCGCTGCGCACTTACCCCCCACAGTCGGTCTGGGAGAGTGGGGGCTATCACGTGCTTCCTCCGACACACGTCTAGCCAATCAACCGCTTCTTTTCACCTGGCAGCGCGGACTCTCACTGAGAGGGTGTAACGTGTGGAAGGATCACACTACCCCCCTTAGATCCTATCCGCGCTGAGCAGGCGCCCCGACCGAACTGTAGGAGTCGCTGTTTACAACGACCCGGACCCACCCCGCCAGCTTTCCCACCCTCTAATACAGCCAATTGTATTAGTGTGAACGGCCAGCCAAGCTGGTGACAACGCCGGAGCTGTGAGCTGGATTAGAACAGGCGAATCCAGCCGCTCCGGTGTTGGTGACAAACGCAATCTCCGCTACGCCACCTGACCGCCCGATGTCCCAGTGCTTTTAACAAACTGTACCGCAAACAATTACCACCAACCATCGTTGTGTGGCATTAAAGTATCTTGTATGAGTCAGACAGTGGACACACTTAGTGATCAGACAGTCTGATGATCAAAGAACGGTTTAGAGGAAATTGGCCTCTTAAAAATACATGCCCATTACAAAGAGTTCACATAGGTGATCAGCCACCCGCAGAAGGAGTTCATTTCCTTCCCTGGCGGCAGACATGACAGCTGATAGTGCTGATCCTGTTCTTTTTGTCTTTATCTCAGATACACTTCCAGATCGACTCCACTATCCTTCTCCAGTAAGATGAGAGTGATATTGAGAAAAACAATTAGGAATGGCGGCTGGGTGGCGCAGCGGACATTGCGCTCGTCACCAACGCATGAGACACCGGTATCGAATCCGGCTGTCGGCATTGCCTCCGGCTTGGGCCAGCCGTCATACTAACTCAATTGGCAGAGTTAGCAGGTGGGAAGTTGATGGGTGGTAATCTGGACGTTGTAAACAGCGACTCCTACAGGTCGGTTGGGGCGCCTGCACAGCAGAGACAGGAAAATGGCGGGGGCAGTGTGAGCCTCCTACACGTTACTCCTCGCCAAATGAGAGTCCGCGCTGGCAGGTGAAAAGATGCGACTGGCTGCCTACACATGTATCGGAGGGGACAAGCGATGGGCTTCTATCCTCCCTACAACCGGCCAGTGGGGGGCACATGCGAGCAACGATCAAGACACGGGAGGGGAGAATTGGCACGGCTAAATTGGGATTGGAGATAATTTGAAAAATAGGAGAAAAAGTGGATAAAAAAAAGAAAAACAATTAGGAGACAGCGTACCAGTTCGTACCTTTGGGAACCTCTAATACGCGAGTGTGTTATCCAGTCAGTGTTGTAGGACTGATTGATTGATTGAAAACTTTATTAACAGATTGCAGAATGGGTACAGTACAGTACAGCTCAATACATACAATTGTTAAGGGGATGCAGACCAGAGAAAGACTTTCGTCTTGTTTACATCAGGGTCCCCCATTTTCAATTCATCGTAACTAGTGCTGTCAGGCGATTAAAAAAATTAATCTAATTAATTACAGGATTTGTAATTAATTAATCTAATTAATCGCATTTTAATCGCATTACCATTTTATGCCTCATATTCTATATTCTATAATCATATTTCAAATTGCATGTGTCCGGATGGCAGAATTCAGTACTGTATCTACAAAACCTTCTGTTTAATCATCTTCCATCTATTAATTTGCTTAGATTTTTCAGGTCTGGTCAATTTGAGCATGGTGTTATTCACAGTCAAAGATAAAAAAAGATTTATTGATATTCTCATTTGGTTCATTACAATTTACTCAAAATAAAATGTTCATTCAATCAATCACAGCGCAGATTGATTGATTGAATGAAAATGTTATTAACAGATTGCAGAATGGGTACAATACAGTACGGCTCAATACACACAATTGTTAAGGGAATGCAGACCAGAGAAAGACTTTCATCTTGTTTACATCAGGGTCCCCCATTTTCAATTCATAATGAATTGTAAGTAAGGGTGCAACTTGCACCGTACAATCCATTCTTTGTGGATCTAGCCCACAGTATTTCTGACACTGGGAATACATTCCCTGAGATTCATAGATGTCCCTAGAATCAGATACCAAGAACATGCAAATGGACCATATTAAAAAAATATCTGTAAATGTGTATTCTACATGCTTATGGAATGAATGAGATACAAAAAAAATATTATTATTAAAAAAAAAAAAGAAAAAAACTTTTTTGTAATTAATTTTGAGTTAATTTTCATAACGCGATTATTTGCTGTGTAATTAATTAATCTTAATTAACGCGATAAACTGACAGCCCTAATCGTAACATATATGACATACAGATAGGCAGTACTGCTACATCTATATATTTATGACATACCATATTTGTAAATACAGTACTGT